>NC_043974.1:38030383-38330383 GCF_902148855.1 Sphaeramia orbicularis | reverse complement strand
CTCAAACCTTTTACCTGTACGTGCCAGTTGCTGTGGAAGAGTCGAGTATGAAAGCGCTACGCTACCGAGAATCATGGCACTCAGAGCTTATGTCTGACAGCTTTAACATGACAACAACTCATATAAACCAGCTTTAACATGACAACAACTCATATAAACCAGCTTTAATATGACAACAACTCATATAAACCAGCTTTAACATGACAACAACTCATATAAACCAGCTTTAACATGACAACAACTCATATAAACCAGCTTTAATATGACAACAACTCATATAAACCACCTTTAACATGACAACAACTCATATAAACCAGCTTTAATATGACAACAACTCATAATAAACCAGCTTTAACATGACAACAACTCATATAAACCAGCTTTAACACGATGACGGAGGACAAGAACCTCCACAACACAAATAAACCATTCAACAAACTGGGCATTTACATGACAAATTCACAGTCACAACTATCTCTGACACATTAATGCTCACAACCAGACTGTAGAAAAACATCTTCCAAAACAAACAAAAAAAAAACAAACGAACATACAATTTAATCCAATTCAACCCATACATCAGGAATGCATATTTCTGAACACCAACAGTCAATCAAATCAAAGCTGCATAAGTGATAGCTCCTTATGAATCTAGGAATAACCACCATTTCACAAACTAAAAACTCTTCAGGATAAATTCACACATACTCACTAAAAGTCAATACAGACTCAGACCAAACAGAGTAACTCCACTGGCATTAATAGACTCAATAGAGGAAATCACCAATTCAACAGATCAAAAACATCACATAGTTGGACTATTAACTGACCTCAAAAAAAGCTTTTCAGTACTAAAGATAAAATATCTCACCCGTCAGCATCGTCAGCTCTGAATGATGGTCCTCCACGTCCAGGATTTCATCCACTGAGGCAGGAAATCTACAAGTGTGACAAATAAACTACTGACATTACTTTAACATCCTACAGAGAACGTATGTAATGTTAAAGACCATCTATTCAATGCAAGGTTCATAAAAACAACCATATAAACTAGTTCAGCCCAACACAAAACCATTTACAATACTCCACACTATATGAATGCAGATCTTGGTTTTTGTAGAAAATGTTTTGAAGAGAAGTTGCCAGAGTTTAAAGCAAAATGGAATAAAGAAAAATATGTCACCTGCAGCATCAGCACAGAGAGGGTGTTATCAGTTCTGTATGATGTTCCTCTATTTCCATGATCTCGTCCACTGAGGCAGGAAAAACTACAATAAATAACAACAACTGCACTGAGAACGAAAACATCCCACACACATGAATGTGATGATATTAATCAGAGCAGATGGATTTCATGAACATATACCATCTAATATGACACTGGAAGCATCTTTCCTTTAACCTCCTAAGACCCAGGAAATGTCAGCAAAGTACAAGCTTTCTTTGCTTTTTATCAAATATATTGGAAACATCATGATGCAACAGTTTTTTCAGATGTAGTTTTGAACATTTTTATGGAATGTCCTTTGTGGTGGACAGTTTTCTTTTCTTTTTTTTGTATGAAGTTGTGAAACTTTTGACCAGAAATGTGGACAGAAAACCTATCACTGGGTCTTAGGAGGTTAATAGTCTGTGTGAGGTTCAGGTCACTGCAGCTCACCTCCATCACTGTCCATATGGTGGTGCATTCACTGACCACACCTGGATGGAAACACACACATTTTCAAATTACACAGGAGGATTAGTTAGATTAGAAATTAGTAGAAAATGGCACAGACTGCATGGGATTCAACTAGAGGTCACTGTATGTACAGGGTATCTTGGAGGTTTCATTTCCACATACATGATCTAATATATAACTGTTATGGTTGGAAACTAGGGATGTAACGATTACCGGTATAACAATAAACCGTGGTAAAATTGCTGACGGTTAATATTACCGTTTAAATTCTAATTATCATGATAACCATGTTTGATTACTGCAGAAAACACCTATGTAAATATCTGCTTTTATGTCTAATATTTGAGTACACTTTTAATTTATTATAATTTCAATTTTCTATACCTAATATTTGGAACTAATATTCACTTTTGAAGTCTTTGAAAAGGTTTGTTAAGCATCTTTGTGTTATTTATACAATGAATTATATACATTTTTCAAGTCAGATTTTATATATTTTTTGTGTTTTCTGTCCTTTTATGCTTTTACAGTAGGTTAAAGTGAAAAAAATAATAGGCAGATGATATAAATGAAGCTGTGCTGAAAAAAAGATCCCAAACATGGGTATAGTAAACATTTGTTTATATAGTATATAAGGCAAAATCAAAAGTACTGAAAAACGGCCAAAATAGGCTCAGACCACTAAGGGTTAATATGTGAATGTTTCTGCCAACAGAGGGTGCATTGTGCCAATTATTTATTTGGGTATTTAGTTGTTGTTGTTTTGTTTTTGAAAATACAACTTGGTTAAATTATTTCAGTGTATTAGTACATTTTGAACATTTTGCGCACAATTTCAACCATACCACGATAATAATAACCGTGATAATTTTGGTCACAATAACCGTGATATGAAATTTTCATATCGTTACATCCCTATTGGAAACACAAACTGACCCATTTAGAGACAGAAACATTCAGGAAACACACAAAAGAACATTTATGCCAGAGTTGAGGAGCAGTTTTATACATGTATAGAACATGCAACAACACAAACCTATAGTATTGGACAGAATCTCCTGTATGATTAGTTTAATACTTTAATATAGTTGACCAGTTCAGACACATGTATTTATCTCCAGGTGTTAGCTTTAGCCACATTAGCTTTTGTACCAGTTCAGACACATATATTTATCTGCAGGTGCTAGCTTTAGCCACATTAGCTTTTGTACCGGTCCAGACATGTATTTATCTGCAAGTGTTAGCTTTAGCCACATTAGCTTTTGTACCTTTTCAGACACATGTATTTATCTGCAGGTGCTAGCTTTAGCTACATTAGCTTTTGTACCAGTTCAGACACATGTATTTATCTGCAGGTGTTAGCTTTAGCTACATTAGCTTTCGTACCCGCGGTGAGCTGCTCCTGAAGACACCTGGACACTGTTTGGACTAAATGGGACCAACTGTAGCTCTTCTATTTTAACTCTCATTATTTACAAGAAAACTACCCGTATCTGGAGGTTTAAATGCTTTGGAAATGTTCATTCGGGCTTTTCGCGGTTCGCTCATGTTGTTGTTGATGGCGAGTCAATACGCATGCGTATACTGAAGTCTTCATCTCGCGGTAGCTTGACGAGGCGTTACGTAGGCGCGGTGCTGCCATCTAGTGGTTATTATTGGTAACGTCAAATGTGGGAAAGGCAGTTTGTTGTGTTAAATAAATAAATACTAAGAGAGAACAGACAGACGCTGAAACACAAACTACAGTTGCAACTTTATTTTCTTCCATATACAAAGTAGATCCAATTCAGAAAAAACTTGGAGAAAAGTTTTAATCCATAATTAATGGGTTTTTTTGTTTGTTTTTTTCTCACTTTCCATCCAAATCCATAATGTAATTTGTCAAGTTGTCCACCAGAGGGCACTTTTTTCCCCCCCAATTTGCCGTGTAAAGTAAAAACAGATATAATAACTTCACACTAACATTTCCGGTTATTCTTACAAAATAAAAATTAAATATCGTAGAAAAATTTCATCTTCATGTATATATGACTCGTATTATTATAATTATCATACAGGATATGTGCTGTCTTCTGTTTGTCTTACAACCGCAAGACAAGCAGGGCTATTTAAGTTTTCTTTAACCAATCAAATCTTAAAAATAAAATAAAATAAAATGAAATAGGAACAGTCTAAATATAGCTTCCAAATGTTCACCATTAATAACAGATAGCATTGTTCAGTGAGCACCGTTACTATTATGGTCAAATTTTGCTAATTTGCTACAAACTGAAATGTTCATCACAACTTGTCTACTTCATTATATCAGCTGTAGAAAAACACAATAAGCTGGTAAATAGTTTTTATCTTAGTACAACTTTCCTCATCTACAATCCTACGAGAAACAAGTGCTTGCCAAAGGTTCCTAGGAACGTGTTGAACATGTATTGAGGGAATACATACGCTGTCTCAGCTGCTTCCGGAATGGAAATGGTTTGTCACAAATGTGCAACAGTTGGCATTAAGGGGTTGAACCCGTTTCTTAGAACAGGATTCTGGTTATTTTTTGACAATAGTTGATTATTGTCTATAGATGATGCAGCTCTACAGGAGCAGAAGAACTCACTGAAGAACAAAGAAGGAACCTTTAAGAATGTTTGCACAAAACCAACAAGCGTATTCTTCATAGAAATGAGCATGTTTTAACAACAAAGACAACAGCAAATTCAGTTAAATACATGAGCATTCACAAATGTTCTATAAGGAACCTGTAAGTCCTATAAATATGTGGGTTTGTTTGTTTTTTTTGGGTTTTTTTTGCTGAATTACTTTTAGCATAAAGGTGACAATTTTGCAGTTTTTGAGTATTTTATTTATTTATTTGACAGATATATCATTGTCATATCATTTCAGTTACATAATTCTGGTTAATAAGACTACTGTATAAAAACCTGTCACTGAAAATTCCATCAAACAGAATGCTCATATCTTTTCAGCTCCACTAAACGGCAAAGCAGGACATTAAAGGTTTAAGCAAATATCAAGAACATGCTCTGTTCATATTTAAATAAAAAAGCTGAAATTCACAGGCCAATGTCCAGTGAAAGCAGACAGCTCCATATGTGCTCATTTTTCTATATAGTGATACTGTTCTCGATGCGGCTGGGCAGGAGGAACAGGTACTGCAGCTCCAGTCCTTCATTCTGAGTCAGGATGTGCTCCTCAATCTCCTTCAGCTCCTCTTTGAACTTGTCTATCAGTTCCTGAGCCTCCGCCTCAGTGAAGTGGTCCTCTGTGTACTGGCCCAAAGGAATCTGGGAAGCAGAAAAATGAAAACCAAGTCACACATCTGCAGTAGAATGTGTACAATTATTAGGCTAAGTTGTATTTTTGAGGATTAATTTTATTATTAAACAACTACAGTGCTCTTGGTTGATATGAAATATTAACCCTTAAAGACCCAAACAGCCACTGGTACCAAAACCATCTACTGATCTAAAATATTGAATACCTGTTTAATCCACTCATCCTAACAATCCATGTCAATAATTGGTGTAAAATACAGTTTGTCGTCTTTTCATGGTCATCAGATATGACCCATTCGAATGTTCAGAGGCTCTGTAGTTACCATGGAAACACTGTCATCTTCTACAACATTGATTCACCAGTAAAACCCATGGAGGTGGATCAGTGACAGTGGATGGACACACTGGGTTTATGTTCAGTTAATGAGAGATTTGCTGAAAAAGTCACTTTTTCTTCAGTTTACTCTGTTTTTGATACAATAAACCTCAACTTCTTCTCTTTGGCTTTTCACACTACGTAGGATATTGATTTTATGTGCACGGATATTTTATCTGGGGTGGACAGTCTATTTATTTATTATGTTTCATTGTGTTTTTATCCCAGTATTTTATCTTTTTATTATGTTTTTATTGCATTTATTTTACTGTACAACACTTTGGAAACCTTTGTGTTTGTTTAAATTTGTGTTTTATAAATTAAAATGGATTGGAACTTTAATCTGAGCTATTATGTACATCTACATGATCAGTGAATTAAATACAGGAAAAATACATGATTTTCACTGGAAAAACACAAAATACAGAGGATAATATGTTAAAACATGCAAACATGACCCCTGGTCCTCATTGGTTAAACCGGAACAAATAAATCCAAACTTGTCTGAACAGGTGCCACTAGGCAAAAGTGATATTAAAAAAAAAAAAAAAAAAAAAAAAAAAAAAACTTTTAGACAAACAAACCAATCCAACTGAATTATTAATGTTATCTTATTAACCCTGTAAAGCCTGAAACATTAAGTAATTGACAGAAAATTCCAGTTCTTTGAAACTGGAGCCTTTATTAGTCCTTCTGAAAAACCCCAATTTTTTTTTTTTTTTTTCCAAATATCAATTTCCATGTATGAGTTTCAATTTTGTATCATATTTGATACATCGGGTCTCAATGCTCAAATATTATTATTTTTGAACAAACATAAACATAATATAACACAAACATGTCTAACAAATTAGTAATTCCTTTTCAAAACTGCCCAAGTTCTTCCTCCTTCCTCATTAATTTAATCTTGTAGTGCCACTGGAAAGGCCTCTGCTGAATGAATTCCTCCCCCTGGTGGATTATCTGTGTATTGCATGTGTCTAATTGTATACATCAGGTTCTTCAAGAAAAAAAGTATCACACTGATCATGTAGAGGGCTTCAAAACTCATGGATCAAATATGATACGTTTGGCGTTATAGGGTTAAAACTACAACCATACAAACCAGACAGAGGCAGACTTACAGCGTCCGGCTGTGCTCGGCCCAGATGCCATGTGATAGCCATCTGTACACAGGACTGACTGACATCAGGTAAGGTGGCCATGATCAGATCCATAGTAACATCATCCTTATCTGTAGGCGGCGGCTGTCTCATGGTACAGGGGGTGTTGGGGACCCAGGCGCACCAGTCAAACTATAATAGAACTGCAGCTTTTAGTGTTCAAATTCACTCATTTCATAGACATTAGTGTCAAACGGGGGGGCGTCATCACCTGCCCGTTGTTAGTAGCAGCATGCTGGGCTGTAGCAGAGAAGATGGCGACTGACAGTAGGGTGGAGAGCGCCTCACGGGTAGAGAGGACACTGGGTAGACCTGGAACACACCCATGCACTGTTCATCAGGACCTGTGGGTATTAAACGTGTAGGACAGAGCACAGATGACTCACCAAAGTCTGGCAGCTCTGTGAAGCCTTCCTCTGTTATGTCTCTGATCCAGGCTTGGAGCTCCTGGTCCTCCTGAACATCATGGTCGGATTTGTAGTACAGCCTCACCATGCCTGAGACAAAACTGAAGGAACAATTTATCTATTCATTTGTTTGTTTTTATTTGATCAGAATTCACAACTGAAACCCTTCAATTTAATTTTTAATTTTATATAACCTCTATTTACATTTAGAATACATTTACATTTATGCATTTGGCAGACGCTTTTTTCCAAAGCGACTTACAGGGGAAAACCAATCAAATCAATCAATCAATCAATCAATCAAATTTTATTTATATAGCACCAGATCACAACAAAAGTTATCTCATGACATTTTATATATAGAGTTGGTCAAAACCAGACTCTAAGCCAATTTACAGAAACTCGACAGAATCCTCCAGGAGCAAACGCTTGGGACTGGTGACAATGGCGAGGAAAAACTTCCCTTTAACAGCAGAAACCTGGAGCAGACCCAGACCCTGGAATTTAACCAGGAAAAAGCTCATTGAGATTAAAAATCTTTTTTTCAAGAGTGTCCTGGCCAAGACGGCAGCAGCAGATGTTACAAAAAATAGAAATCACAGCCATAGATTATAAATCTTACACACCTAATGTATGAAATGCTGCTGCAAAATGGACAATCTGTCCTTGATATGCATAATAATTTTGTGTAGGAATTTAGGGTAGGTTGAAGGGTGGGGTAAGGGTGCGGGAAATTATAAATTAAACTTCATCCCACAGATTAGATAAGATAAGATAAGATAAGATAAGATAAGATAAGATAAGATAAGATAAGATAAGATAAGATAAGATAAGATAAGATAAGATAAGATAAGATAAGATAAGATAAGATAAGATAAGATAGATAGATAGATAGATAGATAGATAGATAGATAGATAGATAGATAGATAGATAGATAGATAGATAGATAGATAGATAGATAGATAGATAGATAGATAGATAGATAGATAGATAGATAGATAGATAGATAGATAGATAGATAGATAGATAGATAGATAGATAGATAGATACTTTATTGATCCTTTGCAGGAAATTGTTTGTTGAATGTTGGACTTTCTTTTATATAATCCTTTTGTTGTTTGGTTTTAATGCAAATTTGAAATAAATAAGCAAACAAGCAAACATACATCCACAGTAAAAATATACATGAAACACAATAAAAGTCAGTTCCAAAACCAAATATAAAACACTAAATGATGAACATACAAATAAAACATCCATCCATCCATTGTCTTCTGCTTATCCAGGGTTGGGTCGCCGGGGCAACAGTCTAAGCAGGGATTGATTGATTGATTGATTGATTGATTGATTTTGTATTTTTTGTTTATTTATTTATTTATTTCGAACACGAAAAAAAAAAAAAAGAAAAAAAAAACATTCAAATGGACAGAATCTATCTCCAACCACACAGAAGTCTGAATTTTGCATGGTCAAAAAGGAGTAGGAAGAAGTATAAACTTATTAGGAAGAAGTATAAACTTATTAGGAAGAAGTATAAACTTAATATGCCCAGACTTCCCTCAGTATAATCATCAGTTATTCAATTTGCACTTCCCATGTTCTAAAGAACTCATAAAAGATGATAAAGGGCGTCTACTTCCCACTAAGTGATCTGTGCCAAAAACCAAAACCAAAAGCCAAAATGTTCTGGGTTTAAATAAAATTTTATCTTTGTTTTTACTTTTGTTTTGTTCTGTGCTCTACAAATTTCCTAAATCCTTTGGTAGACGAGTATATTTGATGTTTTCTACCTGTGTATGGCCTCCCACAGGAGCAGTGCATGTTCCCTGTAGAAATACTTGGGCAGATGGGAGACTCCTCTGTCCATGAAATCATAGTGAGGCTGCAGAGAGCGGTACGTGAGCACCTTGTAATCCCTCTGAGCCAGAATCACCAGGCCTTCTCCACCTGTGGACACAACCTGCACACACATAAGCACCTTTACCATCGCATTCACAAAGGACTGTTTGGAGTTTTGCTGTCCAAAAAACAAAAAACAAAATAAAAAAATACACCAATAAAAATAGTGTATAATTAGTGCCTCATGCATGACCACATGATACAATAGCAAATTAACCCATGAAAACCTGAACAACCACTGGTGACCAAAATCATCTATCAATATAAAATGTTTAATAACTTCTGATCCATTAATCCCATCAGTACATGTAAAGAATTGGTGTAAAATACAGTTTGTCGTGTTTTCATGGTCATCAGATATGACCCATTTGGATGTTCAGAGGCTTCATAGTTACCGTGGAAACACTGTCATCTTGATTCACCAGTAAAACCCATGGAGTTGGATCAATGACAGTGGATGGAGACACTTGGATAATGTTCAGCTAATAATATATTTTGTTGAAAAAGTCACATTTTCTTCATTTTTCTCTGTTTCTGATAATATGACAACTTTAATCTGAACCCTTATTAACATCTACATGATCAACGACTTAAATATGGGAAAATACCTGATTTTTATCGAAAATAAACAAAATACAGAGGATAATATTATAATAAATCGTGATAAATCACTTGAGAAAGATTAAATATTGAGAAAAATTCATTTGGGAACTGACACAAAAGTTACATTAGGTTTTCATCGGTTAATGCAAACCCTAAAGCACTATTAAACTACATGACAGAATGTTCTAATGCAGCGATTCTCAACTGGTGAACCTTTGAATGGGTAAAAATTAATGTTAAGAAACAATTCCTGTGCTTTATTTTTTAATGGAGCTGAGCCCGTCCATTCACACTCCCCAACAATAGGTGGCAGTAATGCTAATTAACGCCAGACATTTCACTGCATAACTGAAGATCTAATCATGGCAAAACTCAGGTGCGATAACAACTACAAAAGAGGGTTTCTAAAACATATTAAATTTAATAAAAACAAAAAAAAGTTTATCAGCACTTCAGTTTTACTTCAATTGCCTTGAGTAAATTGGTCTGCCACTTCATATTATTATACTATTTTTCTTTCCTTTTCTAACTATACCTTTACTTATCGTTAGATCTTCAGTTTTATTCTCTTTAATTAATTAATTATTTATTTATATTTAGTCTATACATGTTTAATTTTATTTATTCTTGTAGTTTGTATGTCCTCTTATTATTAGTTTATGGTTATTATGCCTTGGAATGTCTGATGTTTTGTATATTCTTGTTTTTTTTTTTTTGTTTGTTCTGTCAATGAATAATAAATGAATTCTGGGGAAAAAAACAACTACAACATATGGTTTGACTTACATCGAGCACAAAAACCTCACTTTAATGCTTGAATAAGTGACTGAATGCACTTTTAATTTTTAACTGAGTGCACATTTCAGTTTTGGTTAAAATGTACCCAATTTAGTGTTAAAGGGAATATTTCCCTCTTTAGCGTCACTACCTGTCGGCCACTTTGGTTTATCATTAAACTGGTCTTCTCTGTTGGTATACTGTGAGAGTTGTAACACTTTAACCCTGTACAGTTGTCATGAATGAGGAAGTTAAATACCGAACATATTAATTAAAGTTTGTAGAAATCCACTCGATTTTTGCCAAAATGAATATAAAGATAGCTTTGCAGCACCTGGAGGGTTCAAATTCAAACTTTATGAACTATTAGGGTCCAAATACAAATAAATGAGCCAAAGACAAATAAAAGTGGGTTTAGCTAAATATGACCCCTTGAACCAAATTCAGTGTTTCAGAGTGACAGACCCGTTTGAAGATGCCGTCACTGGAGATGAGCTGAGTGCGACCCCTGCAGTTGATCTCCAAAGTGTAGCGCAGATGAGGAGCCAGGAGCTACAGCAGGAGGACACAGGACGATTCATGTTACTGACAGGTTAAAGCAGTGGTTCCCAACCTGTTTTTGGCTCCTGACCCCATTTTAACATCACAAATTTCTGGCAACCCCAGACATTCAAAACAGGGACATGTTCTTGGTTAAAATTAATTTGTTTTTCATCATGTAATAGTTTGCTGTACTATGTTGCAAATAAACATAAATTTTAGATGACATTTAGTCTATATAATGTATATTAGTATGGACGGAGGCAGAAAAGCCAGGTGTAGATTACTGCACAAAGTGAGAATTTGATTTTTACAAATAAAAAATATATGGTGAGTTGACAGAGACAATCTCAATCCATAACAGACATGACAAAGTGTGAACCTGAAACTGAAGCACTGTGGTTCTGTTTATCTGTCAAATGTTCATTGTGGTCAGTTTCAGGTGCTGCAGCTCTTTCATAATTCATAGTTTGAGTTCTTGTTTGTTCAGTATTAATTGTCAGCCTTGTAAACCCAAGCTGGACTGACTGTACATATCCTGACCAAGGAAAATCAAATTCTCACTTTGTGCAGTAATCTACACCTGGCTTTTCTGCCTCCGTCCATAATAATATACATTATATACAGGGGTTGGACAAAATAATGGAAACACCTTCACCTCAAGATGATAATGCCCCAATCCATACAGCTAGAATTGTTAAAGAATGGCATGAGGAACATTCTAATGAAGTTGAGCATCTCGTATGGCCGGCACAGTCCCCAGACCTCAACATTATTGAGCATTTATGGTCAGTTTTAGAGATTCAAGTAAGACGTCGATTTCCACCGCCATCGTCTCTAAAAGAGTTGGAGGGTATTCTAACTGAAGAATGGCTTAAAATTCCTTTGGAAACAATTCACAAGTCGTATGAATCAATACCTCGGAGAACTGAGGCTGTAATTGCCGCAAAAGGCGGACCTACACCATATTAAATTATATTTTGTTGATTTTTTAAGGTGTTTCCATTATTTTGTCCAACCCCTATAGACTAAATGTCATCTAAAATTAACATTTATTTGCAAAATAGTATAGCAAACTATTACATGATCAAAAACAAAATAATTTTAGCAAAAAAAAAAAAAAAAAGGCTCCGTTTTGAATGTCTGGGGTCACCAGAAATTTGTGATGTTAAAATGGGGTCACGAGCCAACAAAGGTTGGGAACCACTGGTATAATCCTTCACCCTGGTAAGTTTGTGTTTATTTTCTTGTCATTTTCCCTTGTTGTATACATCGACTGTACATCACTGAATAAAGATAAAAACAAACAAACTTAAACAGACTGTTGTATTCTGAGTGCGTATATTGACCTTATATATGGGATGCACTGCAGGCAGCTGTCTCAGAGTAGCCACACTGAACACCTCAACCACCAGGTGAGTCCTGAGCAGGTGCGACAGCAGCTGAAACACCTGGAACTCCGAATGACGGACCCATGCCTTGGCCAATAGCCAAGCCAGGGGCGGGTCTTTGGGTAAGAAAATGGGAGTGTCCAGACCTGGAGTCTGTTCAAGCTGTGGATCAGGAGAGGAAACTGTTACATTCATGTCAGTAGTGTTGTAGTCATGACAACAGAAACCAAACACGATCCAACCACAGTTCTGAGTTTACTCTGATATGTGTGCTATTGCTATGAAATGAACAGTTTATTTTTGACATGTATAATATTTTTGTGTTTTGTGCAGGCTTAGTCAGAATTTAATTTGATATGTACAGGGTGTCCAAATAAAAACTGACATCATTTGAGATGTCCATATCAGAGTGACTACATGGTCAGTAGAGATGACACTTGATGGGATTTATTGTGGACATAAAATGTTTTATTCTACAAATTTCTAATGAAAAATTGTGGTGGATGGTAATTTTATAATGTTCCAAAGTTATTACAAATGTTCAATGTGTGATGAAGGAATGTAGCCGTAATAAGATTGTTATGTCTCTCCATGGCTGGTAGTGTACTGCTATAATTTTCTTTGGTAAAAACAAATATTTATTTTTCAAGTGATTTCCCTTTATGATATTTCTATTGTATTCCATTTACTTGTGCTTTAATTTTTACGGTCCTATGTCAGAGAATGTTTGGTTTTGTGGAAAAATAAAAAATATCTAAATAAAAAGTAAAAAACAAAATTATAAAATAAACGGAGGGTCTATATGAGGGGTCTGGGGGCCTTGTACCTGTATAGCTATAGGTATGAGTCCTTGGTCTGGGTGCTGGTACAGGAGGCACAGGGGTGCAGCTATGTACTGCAGGTTCCCATTGATAGTGTTGGCTGGAACCCCATCCAAGATGGAGTAATCTAACAGATAGATGTTCCCTGCCTGAGGAGGAGGAAGCATGAGGAAGAAAGAGGTAAAAGGGTTAGAAACCAGACCATGATTCTGTAGGTGACCTGTGGGAGCTGATACATGAGGGGTTCAGATAGGAAGGAAGGAAGGAAGAAAGATAGAAAGAAAGAAAGAAAGAAAGGAAGAAAGAAAGCAGGCAAGTGAGAAAGAAAGAAAAAAGAGAGAAAGCAAGAAAGAAAGTAAGAAAGAAAAAAGAGAGAAAGCAAGAAAGAAAGTAAGAAAGAAAAAATAGAGAAAGCAAGAAAGAAAAAAGAGAGAAAGAAAGACGAAATCAAGCAAGAAAGTAAGAAAAAAGAGAAAAAGAAAGAAAAGAAAGAAGAAAGAGAAAGAAGAAAGCAGGCAAGCGAGAAAGAAAGAAAAAAGAGAGAGAGAAAGAAAGAAAGAAAGAAAGAAAGAAAAAAGAGAGAAAGAAAGACGAAAGAAAGTAAGAAAAAAGAGAAAAAGAAAGAAAAGAGAGAAAAAAGAAAGAAAGAAAAAGAAAGAAGAAAGCAAGCAAGAAAGTAAGAAAGAAAAAAGAGAGAAAGCAAGAAAGAAAGTAAGAAAGAAAAAAGAGAGAAAGCAAGAAAGAAAAAAGAGAGAAAGAAAGACGAAATCAAGCAAGAAAGTAAAAAAAGAGAAAAAGAAAGAAAAGAAAGAAGAAAGAGAAAGAAGAAAGCAGGCAAGCGAGAAAGAAAGAAAGAAAAAAGAGGAGAGAGAAGAAGAAAGAAAGAAGAAGAAAGAAAAAAGAGAGAAAGAAAGACGAAAGAAAGTAAGAAAAAAGAGAAAAAGAAAGAAAAGAGAGAAAAAAGAAAGAAAGAAAAAGAAAGAAGAAAGCAAGCAAGAAAGTAAGAAAAAAGAGAAAGCAAGAAAGAAAGAAAAAAGAGAGAAAGCAAGAAAGAGAGAAGAAAGCAAGCAAGGGAGAAGAAAGAAAGAAAGAAAGAAAGAAAGAAAGAAAGAAAGAAAGAAAGAAAGAAAGAAAGAAAGAAAGAAAGAAAGAAAGAAGAAGGAGAAAAGACAGACAGACAGACAGACAGACTCTACCTTCAGTTCTTTGTCCAGGTCGGTTGTTGGGGCTAAGGAGCTCTGGACCATGTCAGCTGTCACAGGCAGGTTTTCTGGGATCTTCTTGCACTGTTGGATCATCCGTGGGTTGGATCCATTCAGACACTGATAGCCAAAGAACCAGTCCTCCTTCCAGTGTTCCATAGAGTATTCTGGGTGACACAGACAAACTGTCATCAACACTAGTAACACTAGTCTGCAAGTTCTTAGAAATTATCTGCTTCAGACGTTAACCCATAAAGACCCAAACAAACAGCCACTGGTACAAAAACCAACTGTTTAATAACTTCTATACCACTAAACCTATAAATATGTTAAACAACTGGTGTAAAATACAGTTTTTCATCTTTTCATGGTCATCAGATATGACCCATTCGGACATTCAGAGGCTCCATAGTTACCATGGAAACAACATCATCTTCTACAACATTGATTCACCAGTAAAACCCATGGAGTTGGATCAATGACAGTGGATGGACACACTGGGTTTATGTTCAGTTAATGAGAGATTGGACTGAAAAAGACACTTTTTCTTCATTTTGTTTCTGTTTCTGACATAATAACCTTCAAGTGTAATCTGAGCTTTAATGAACATCTATATGATCAGTAAATTGAATATAAGAAAATACCTGATTTTCACTGAAAATATGCAAAATACAGAAGATAATAGTATAATAAATGATGATAAATCACCTAAGAAGGGTTAAATATGGAGGAAAAAATATTTTGGAACAGCCGCAAAAGTAGCAGTGGGTCTTTATGGGTTAAATCTGCTAAAACTGACATATTTTAATAAGATGAATCAGAAAACAAATTACAATAGTGCTGGTTAGTTCAAGTTTTTAATATAGAGTTACGGAAAAAATTATTAGACCACCCTTGTTTTCTTCATTTTCTTGTTCATTTTAATACCTGATACAACTAAAGTTTGGACAAATATAATGATAACAACAAAAATAGCTCATAGTAGTTTAATTTCAGAGCTGATATCTATCCATTTTCCATGTTTTCTTGATAATAACCAAAATCACTTCAGTTCTTCCATCAATATCTATGGCATTGTACTGACAAAAACAGTGCTTTTAGACATTCCATGTTTTCTTTTCTGTCTGTTTTAGTCACATGATACACACAGGAGTTAGTACTGGATTGCATAACCATTGTTTTTGATGACTTTTGATGGTCTAACCATTTTTTCCGTGACTGTATATGATGGTGTTATTACACATATATGTCAGTTTATGCACATTTACACAGTGGATTTATAAATGTTCTGCTAAAAAGAACCTGTAAAGTGATTGTATTGTCATGTGCAGATGTTGTTTTGACGCAGATCTGAAGCTCTGAGACAAACATTCCTTTTGAATTAAACCCATTTTCTCATTAAATCTCAGAATTTCATATTTTGGCCCAAAACTGTGTTAGAAACTACAACGAAATAGCACTTTTGATGTAATTTTTCTTCATAATAACTCAAATTTGGTCAAGTTTAACTATTTTCTGGAAGTATTTTCCTTGTAGCCCAGTGTAATCACCAAAAATCAATCTGTGCAAAACCTGTCCCTGGAAGATAATATTTACTATTACTAAGCCTCTACTAAACCTATCATGAGCCTATGGTTTAACTCATCTCTCACATTGGAGCTCAAAAAACAAGTTTGGTGATAAATACTCCCTTCAAAGAAAAAGAAAAAACACTTTGTGCAATAGAATCTCACAGAAAAAGAAGTTGTTGTGTTTAACTGAAGAAATGACCCCATGTAGCAATGGATCTGTAAGAGCAGCAGAACTTCCCCATCAGCAACCTCAAATAAGGTTAGTACTAGGGTTAATACTAGGGTTAGGGTTAAGGTCAGGGTTAGTATTAGGGTTAGTACTAGGGTTAAGGTTAGGGCTAGGGTTTGGATTCAGGTTAGTATTAGGATTAGGGTTATGGTTAGGGTTAAGGGTAGGGTTAGTATTAGGGTTAGGGTTAGTATTAGGGTTAGTATTAGGGTTAGGGTTAGTATTAAGATTAGGGTTAGGATTAGTATTAGGGTTAGTATTAAGATTAGGGTTAGGGTTAATTTTAGGGTTAGGGTTAGTATTAGGATTAGGGTTAGGGTTAGTATTAGGGTTAGGGTTAGTATTAAGATTAGGGTTAGGGTTAGTATTAGGGTTCGGATTAGTATTAGGGTTAGGGTTAGTATTAGGGTTAGGGTTAGTATTAAGATCAGGGTTAGGGTTAGTATTAGTATTAGGGTTAGGGTTAGTATTAGGGTTATTATTAGGGTTAGTTTTAGGATTAGGGTTAGTATTAGGGTTAGGGTTAGTATTAGGGTTGGGGTTAGTTTTAGGATTAGGGTTAGTATTAGGGTTAGGGTTAGTATTAGGGTTAGGGTTATTATTAGGGTTAGGGTTAGTATTAGGGTTAGGGTTAACCCAAACAGCTAACCCTAATATTAACCCTAACCTTTACCCAACTCTAAGATTAACCCTAATCCTAACCCCCCTTACCCCAACTCAGACCCAAACCCTGACACTTGATTACCTTGTAAAAACACATATCATAAACCTCCTGTAATAAACATGTTAACATGTTAATAACCCTATCCCTAACTGTTGTAATAACAAATAATATCATGTAAATAACATGTAATAAATATGTCATTAACAAGTTATTAACATGTTAATACTTACCATGTTAATAACTGTAACTAATCATTGTAATAACAAATATTATGAAATAAATATGTAATAAACGTGTAATAAACATGTTGACACTTACCATGTTAATAACCCTATCCCTTTATCCCATTAACACATTATTAACATGTTATTAACACTTACCATGTAATAACACAATAACCATAATAAAAATGTAACCACCATGTAATTAACTCTTACCCTAAACCTAACCCTAAACCTAACCCTAACCCTAAACCTAAGCCTAGCCCCTAACCTACCCTAACCCTAAACCTAACCTTAAACCTAACCCTAATCCTGACACTTACCTTGTTAAAACACATAACATAATAATAAACATGTTATTAACATGTACTCAACATGTTATTAACCTTTATTTGTAGTAACACATAATAAACATGTAATAAACATGTTATTAACATGTTATTGACACTTACCATGTTAATAACCCTAACCCTTGTAATAACAAACAATAACATATAATAAATATGTAATAAGCATGTTAACACATTATCAATGTTTTATTAACACTTACATGCCTTGTTATAACACAATAACCAAATAAACATGTAACCAACATATAATTAACACTTACTCCTTAATTAACACTAACCCTAACCCCTAATCGTGTGGTATTTGATGCAGCGTGAACATACATATGGAACGCTTAGAATGCATACAGATAACATGCCACTTAAAAGTGCCGTGTATGGCGCGTATATTAATGCACTTCATGATATGACGTCACCAGATACTGTGTTTTTCTACTAACTTCCATGATATTCACTTAATAATTTAACTGGTCAGTCTGAATCAACCATTAATGTGAATGAAAGTGACTGGTTTTCGGTCTGTATGTGTCAGCTGTGTGATGAACTGGAGCTACATCCAGGATGTTCCAAACCTGCATCTGATGGTAGCTGGGATGGACTCCACCAAGGACTAAACAGTTTACAGAATGAATGAATAAATGGGAGGAAAAAAAATAACTGTATTTGACACTTGATATTGTGCTTTTCATGCCCACACATTCTTAACACTGAGCCTGTGTTCCTACAACAACAGTGGACCAGGACATCAAATTTCAACCCACTGAATGGAACATTTCAATACACAGGTCAGTGTCATTGTTTGGGTACAAGAGCTGTGTATGGAAAGGGTTTAGTTAGGTTTAATCACATGGTGTCCAACTGAGTAGACATTTTTGCAACTCCATGAAAAATAGGTTCACAAAAAACTATTTAAATCGTTTTTGTTTTTTGTTTTTTTCATGTCTAAAGAGGAATAAAAACACTCAGGAAAAAAAAATCTCAATTAAGGTTCTCACAATTCATGCATGAAAGGGTTAAAATAACTAATAAAGATTAAGTGTCAAAAAAATGAGAGTAACTTTCTCAGTGATGGTGTAGAATTGAACCCACCAGCTATGGAGCTCCGAAGCTTCCAAAATATCCGTTTGAAATCTTCCAGGTCATTCCAGGACTTTCCAAACTTGATGGCCAGCTTCTTCAGAGACAGTTCCATCAACCTGAGGAAAAGAAGGAACTGTGGGTAGCTTATAAAATGCGTTGCTAGAAAAAAAAAAAAAAAAACAAAACATTGTTCTCTAAAAGTTATGTGGTTAGGGTTAGGGTAAGAAGGGCAGCTGGAGAGTTTCCAGAATTTAAAAAATATAATCTGGGGACACATGACTTTTATAGATATCTCCAACTAAGAGATTATTAAAGAAAGGAAGTCCAGGTTGACCCCCACAGGGAAGTGAACAGTGTGATCCAAATCATTACACTGGTCAACAACAAATTTATTGTTTAAGTTTTTTGAGCTGATTTAGGATAATTTTGGTGTGCTGAATCCAAAAATCACATTCATTTTGCTCAATCAGGTCAACTTTCTGAACTATGCTACATATTGGCTTTTTAACATTTTTGCTTATATTTATGGGCATTTTCACATCATATGATACAAAATTCTTTCATATTTCTAGCAATAAACGAGTTCTGAAGATTTTACTTTTGCCAATTTATGATTGTTTTTTTTTAATATTACAGGTTAGGGTTAGGATTAGGATTAATATTAGGGTTAGGGTTAGTATTAGTATTAGGATTAGGGTTTGGGCTAGGGTTAGGATTAGGGTTAGTGTTAGGATTAGGTTTAGTTTTAGGATTAGGGTTAGGATTAGGGTTATTTCTTGCAATAAACGAGTTCTGAAGATTTTACTTTTGCCAATTTATGATTAATGTTTTTTTTTTTTAAATATTACAGGTGAATGAAATGGCTTCGACTAGAAGATCTTGCAAAAATAAGCCTGACGTATTCTGCTACATCTGCGGTGAATACACCATTGTACCTAACAGGAATCCTGTTAGAAAATGATTTTTTTTTTCTCTTAAAACCTATTTTGGGTGAGAACTATATAAAAAATCAACTGATAAAGTCACAAAAATGTAATCAATTTTGTGAGAAGATCAAATTTTTCACAATCAAATAAGCAAAAAAACCTGACCTGATGGAGAAAAACAGATGTCATTTTTGGATTTAGCGGTGCAAAATGGTCCTAATTCAGTTGAAAAAACCTAGACAACTTGCAAAAAACATTTTTTTTTTGTAACCCAGTGTTATCAAAGCATGTAAGGAAAGTAAATCAAGAATAATTTCAACAATCTATCATGGCTTCAACTCACATGACAAAAACTCAACCAATTATATAAAAGAAAAATGGGAGAAGGAGCTCAGTGTGGAAATTACAGATGTGGACTGGTTTAATATGTGGAAGATACACCAAACATCCACTAGTTTTAAAAGGCTTTTGACTTTTTAAACTTTATATTCTCTTTGAAACTCTGCACTGCAACTCTTACTTTAATATGTGTGTGTTTTTATTTTTATTTTATTCTATTTTATTTATTTTTTTATTTTATGTGTTTTATTACTCGCTGTTTTTAATCACCTTTTACATGTTTCTTTTATAATGTTTTAAATGTGTTTCTTTTTGTTTCTTTTATTTCAATGTCCTGTGTGAAGCACCTTGAATTGCCTTGTTGCTGAAATGTGCTATACAAATAAACTTGCCTTGCCTAGTTTGTGGATCTGGAGGGAGTTTTCCTGGAAAAATCTGGTACATTTCTTTATTTTATCTTTCTTTATTTCTAAGAAGAAAAGTAAGCAGTTAAACAGACAGCAGAAATGTTGGAGGGAATGTGGAGAATTTGATGTAGATCACACATGCTTTTTAGAAATGTGATAAAAATAACTGTTTTGGGTTATGGTGTGTAGAGTACTAAAACAAATTATGGGGTATGAGATTCCAATGTACTGTGATGTTCTGTGTTTTTGTAACTGGGCAATATTCAAGAAATGTTTTGTGAAAGAGAGGGAGGCTATGATTTACGGGGAAAATTAAATTTGAAGATTCATAAAGTACGCACTACATTAAAAAGTTTCTGTATCACCATTTGTGGAGTAAAACTTTTGAACAAATTGTGTGTGGAGATAAAAACAAATATCAAACATAATTCAGTTTAAAAAAAGATATAAAGAATTGATTCTTGAGAGGTTATAGTATTCAATAATGACAATGAGGCCTGTTTGTTTATGAATGATGTTGTACTGATAAATCTGCTGGAATTATTGAAGAAAATGTTTGATTTGTTGAGTCTATTTGTATGACTGTACTGACATGAACATACTGTTGTGGATAATTCAGTTACTGCATTATGGATTGTTGTGGTTCGATGCTAAAATTAGGGAAATAGTATAGGCTGATTGTTGCATAAAGTTAACGATAAAGGTGTAAAAGCACTGAGGGGTAGGATTAAATAAGTTTATACTTCTTCCTACTCCTTTTCGACCGTGCAAAATTCAGACTTGTATGTGCTTGAAGATAGATTCTGTCCATTTGAATGTTATTTTGTTTATGTCTTAATTTGCTTTGTCTTGTTTTATTTTCTTTGCATATTCGAAATTAAAAAAAAACAAAAACTTATGTGATGGAAATGTAGTAGGAAATGACATATACATGGTAAAGATACTTTTGGTGGCTTGCAAAAAAGCTATTACAAGGAACTGGGGAAGGACAGAAGCATCAACAAAGGACCAGTGGATTGAAATTATTGATGGAATATATACAATGACTCATAGACTGCGACTACAGGAAGCACAAATGGACAAAAGTGGATTAAATGGACTGTTTACAGAGCGAAAAATGATGGAAAGAATCTTCGTTTTTTGTTGTTTTGCCAAAAATGTGTGAATTTCAATAAAAACTTAAGTGACAAAAAAAAAAAAAAGTTGTTTGTCAGTATTTTTGGCCCCACTCACGCATAATGTAAGGAATGTTCGAAGTCGCTCCTCTTCTCGTTGTCAAAGCGAACATCCTGTGGTAAATCAGCTTCTGTTTTCGCATCGATACATCGTGGAATCCCTGGAGCCCACGTCAGCCATCTGACACCAACACACAGAAGTAATGTTTAGAAGTATTCACCTAGAACACACACATACAGGGGTTGGACAAAATAATGGAAACACCTTAAAAAATCAACAAAATATAATTTAATATGGTGTAGGTCCGCCTTTTGCGGCAATTACAGCCTCAATTCTCCGAGGTATTGATTCATACAACTTGTGAATTGTTTCCAAAGGAATTTTAAGCCATTCTTCAGTTAGAATACCCTCCAACTCTGTTAGAGACAATGGCGGTGGAAGTCGACATCTTACTTGAATCTCTAAAACTGACCATAAATGCTCAATAATGTTGAGGTCTGGGGACTGTGCCGGCCATACGAGATGCTCAACTTCATTAGAATGTTCCTCATGCCATTCTTTAACAATTCTAGCTGTATGGATTGGGGCATTATCATCTTGAGGTGAAGGTGTTTCCATTATTTTGTCCAACCCCTGTATAAGCTGAAGCTGTGTTCTTCTGTGTTGGACCTGTACGTCTTCTGTCTGTCCTCTAACTCTGTCTTTCTGTGAGTCAGCAGCTGAGGGGTGACGTCATCCTTTAGTGTCTTAGCTGAAGGAAACACAAACACAGGACAACATGTTTAGGAACAGGAGACGAAAATGTAAACATTATTAACCTAATAAAGAGTGAGTTTTAACCATTTAAAACTTTTCATGGAACTCTGATCCTACGGTACAGTTTATGAAAGCTTTACTTACAGCTTGTATTATAAGCAAAGTTCTAATTAGGGACGGAACGATATGAAAATTTCATATCGCGGTTATTGTGACCAGAATTATCACAGTTATCGTTATTATCGCGACATTGTTGAAATTGTGCTCAAAATGTTCAAAAAGTACTAATACACACACCAAAATAATTTAACCAAGTTGTATTTTGAATGAATGAATGAATGAATGAATAAATAAATAAATAAAAATAATGGGCACAGTATACCTTCTGTTGCAGAAACATTCAAATATTAACCCTTAGTGGTCTGAGCCTGGTTTGTCTGTTTTTCAGTCCTTTTGATTTTGCCTTTATATACTATATAAACAAATGTTTACTATACCCATGTTTAGTATCTTTTTTTTCAGCAGAACTTCATTTATATCATCTGCCTATTATTTTATTCACTTTAACCTACTACATAAACATAAAAGGACGAACAGCACAAAAAATATATAAAATCCGATTTGAAAAATGTATACAATTTATTGCATAAATAACACAAAGATGCTTAATGAACCATTTCAAAGACTTTAAAAGTGAATATTGGTTCCAAATATTAGGTATAGAAAATTAAAATTGTAATAAATTAAAACTATACTCAAATATTTTAAATAAAAGCATGTCTTTACACAGGGTTTTTTCCCCTAAAAGTGCAGTAATCAAACACGGTTATATGCTAATTAGAATTTAAATGGTAATACTAACCGTCTGCAATTTTACCGCGGTTTATCGTTATACCAGTAATTGTTACATCCCTAGTTCTAATAGTTTTGGATTTTTCATTATAGTTTAGTTTGATTTAGTTTGGACTTTTTTTCTCTAATTCAGTTAGTTTTAGTTAGTTTTCAGAGCAGGTTTGCTAGTTTTTGTTAGTTTTCGTTTTTTTCTAAATGCTTACTTTTAGTATTAGTTTTCGTTTTTTCATATCTTTTATCTACTTTTATCTTTATTCACATAAATCCCAGACAGGACTCTGCTGCTTTCTCCCAACTTTAGTCTGCATGTTTCCAGGTAGAGTGGGAATGAGAAGACGACTCTAAACGACAAGTGACGAAAAGCGAAGGACCGTGAAGGGTCGTACAAGGTTATTATCGTTAACAAAAACTAACGAAATGATGAAAACTAGAATTGAAAAAACATTTTTGTTAACTGAAATAAATAAAAACTAAAATTAAAAGAAAAAAACGATAACTAACTGAAACTGTATTGTGTGCTTACAAAACTAACTAAAATCATGGATAGAATTCCCTTCGTTTTCGTCTTTGTCAATGTCAGTTTGATACGAAATCGATTTATTTCGCTCTAGCAATTTTAGCTGCTGGCACCATATGATATTTAATGGTCCGTCACTTGTGGTTTCCAGTCGTCTTCTGGTCCTCACTCTACCTGGAAACATGGAGACTAAAGTTGGGAGAAAGCAGCAGAGTCCTGCCTGGGATTTATTTGAATATGACGGCGAAGGAGATAAAACATACGAAAAAACTAAAATTAATACTAAAACTAAACTAAAACTAAGCATTTAGGAAAAAATGAAAACTAACAAAAACTAGCAAACTTGCTCTAAAAACTAATTAAAACTAACTGAATTAGAGAAAAAAAAAAGTTAAAACTAATAAAACTAAATGATAATGGAAAATCCAAAACTATTAGAACCTTGGTGTCATATGGTGCCAGCAGCTAAAATTGCTCTAACAAAATAAATCGATTTCATATCAATACGACACTGACAGACAAAAACAAAGGGAATTTTATCCATAATTTTATATGTTTTAGTTTTGTAAGCACACTATACAGTTTCAGTTAGCTATTGTTTTTTCTTTTAATTAGAGTTTTTGTTTATTTCAGTTAACAAAAATGCTTTTTCAATTCTAGTTTAAGTCATTTCATTAATTTGCGTTAACGATAATAACCTTGATTACAAGACAAGAAGTCTACAGACAAAATATAGGACGTTTTAGGATTGTACCTGAAATGTGTTTAGAATGTGACTGAAACACAAAGTTACTGCATGATTTCAAACATGACTCTAACTCTAACCCTTAAATGCATCAACAGTGACCGGTTGGATGTTAACATTAATATTAATGGTAGACAGTTTATAAATATTAACACACTGTATCATGATGGTATATAGTGATACCATCCCAGGGTTATAGTCTGTACGTCATTTAACTTTTGTGTCAGTTCCCAAATGAATTTTTCTCAATATTTAGCCTTTCTCAAGTGATTTAACATCATTTATTGTATCATTAGCTTCTATATTTTGCTTTTTTTCAATGAAAATCTGGTATTTTCCTACATTTAATTCACTGATCATGTAGATGTTCTTTAAAGCTCAGGTTAAAGTTGAGGGCTATTATACATTACACTGAAGAATAAGTGACTTTTTCAACAATATATCATTAACTGAACATAAAACATGTATCTCCATTCACTCTCATGGGTTTTACTGATGAATCAATGTTGTAGAAGATGACGGTGTTTCCACATTCACTACGGATTAAAGTTGAGGGTTATATCAAAAACAGAGAAAATGAAGACAAGCTTTTTTTGTGCCCCAAATATTTATTTATTTATTTATTTATTTATTTATTACTTTTCTTAAGCGATTTATCACCATTTATTCTAATATTACACTCAGTATTTTGCATTCTTAGTGAGAATCAGGTATTTTCCTATATTTAATTCACTGATAATGTCGATGTTCATAAAACCACAAATTAAAGTTGAGGGTTATTCTATCAAAAACAGAGAAAACGGAATAAAAAGCCACTTTTTCAATCAAATCTATCATTAACTGAACATAAACCCAGTGTCTCCATCCACTGTCATTAAACCAAATCCATGAGTTTTACTGGTGAATCAATATTGCAGTAGATGACAGTGTTTCCATGGCAACTACGGAGACTCTGAACGTCCAACTGGGTCATATCTGATGACCGTGAAAAGATGACAAACTGTATTTTACACCGATTATTTACATGTATTGATAGGATTAGTGGCTCAACAGGTATTACACAGTTTAGATCAGTAGATGGTTTTGGTTGACAGTGGATGTTTGGGTACATTTTATAGTATTTCCTGTCTTGTGGGGTGGTACATTGCACACATTCCAACCTGCAGAATCCTCTATGCGTACCCTTCCATACTGGACCTCAGATTGTCTACAGTTCTTCTTACCCGTTCCTTCTCTTATCTCCACCTTGGTATCTCCGATAAGCCAACGGTAACAAGGAAAGGTCAAAACTTTGCCTCCACCAGGAGGTTCTACCATGACATAGCGACAGAACCAGTTATCTTCCACCCAGTACTTCTGTTTTTCCAGTCTGACCAGTAGCACAGAGCCTAAAGACGATGGACTGGTCACCTGGTACTGGTCCACCTAATGAAAATGGAGACACATAGGAAGAGACAGAAAGTATTTAAATCACTACCAACAGCAAAGTCCACGTCAGAACTGAAGTATAACAGTGTTCACAGTCAGTTAACCTTATTAAAGAATTAAACAGTTCCAGAAAATGGATGAATGTTTACAAACTACAGACGTGTATGTATTTTTGAATTTAAAGGTGTTAATAGTACTGCCTCTGACATCAGCATATTATTAATTTATTCATTTTTTATTCTTCTTTCCAGTCATTTGTCTTCTGCTGTCAGCTGTATGTAACTTATGTCAATTGGTCCAAAGCATTCAGAAAGAAACACTGTTAAACTGAGCCATGATTGAAACTACCTCTGTTGGATAGACTGGCCGCACTGCAAAAATCCAAATCTTACCAAGTGTATTTTTCTCATTTCTGGTCAAAATATCTCATCATACTTAAAATAAGACATAATCACCTAAAGAGGAACTCTTCAGTGAGATATAAGAACTTATTTTTAGACAATAGATCTGGAAAATCTGATTTCAAGAAATCTTACCAAGATAATTTTCACTTGTTCCATTGGCAGATTTTTTTTTGCTTGAATTAAGCAAAAAAAAATCTTGAATTACGCAAAAAAAAAAAAAAAAAAAATCTTGAATTAAGCAAAAAAAAAAAATTAATTAAGCAAAAAAAATCTGCCAATGGAACAAGTGAAAATTATCTTGGTAAGATTTCTTGAAACAAGATTTTCCAGATCTATTGTCTAAAAATAAGTTCTTATTTCTCCCTGAAAAATTACTCTTTAGATGATTATGTCTTACTTTTAGACAATAGATCTGGAAAATCTTATTTCAAGAAATCTTATCAAGATCATTTTGACTTGTTCCATTGGCAGATTTTTTTTTTTTTGCTTGAATTAAGCAAAAAAAAAATCTTGAATTAAGAAAAAAAATCTTGAATTAAGAAAAAAAAAAATCTTGAATGAAGCAAAAAAAAAAAATCTTGAATTAAGAAAAAAAATCTTGAATTAAGAAAAAAAAAAATCTTGAATGAAGCAAAAAAAAAAAAAATCTTGAATTAAGAAAAAAAAATTGAATTAAGCAAAAAAAAAAAATCTGCCAATGGAACAACTGAAAATGATCTCGGTAAGATTTCTTGAAATCAGATTTTCCAGATCTATTGTCTTAAAATAAGTTTTTATATCTCACTGAAAAGTTACTCTTTAGGTGATTATGTCTTACTTTAAGTGTGATGAGATATTTGGAGTAGAAATGAAAAAAATACACTTGGTAAGATTTGGATTTTTGCAGTGCTTTTAATTCACAACAAAAGCCTGGGGGACATTGTACACACACAAATTTGGACCAGATCAAACTGAAAGGACTCACAGACTGGATCCAGTGCGGTAGGTGTATAAATGCTCCTCATGATGAGTCATTAATTTCTACGGACTAGTGTTATGTGAAACACCCTGATGATATTAAACTTTTAAAAATGCAAATGTTAGAAACGGAGTAATGTTATTTTCTAGTAATAATTTAACAGATTCCTTTACATGCCAAACTCTTGTCTGGATGACGGTGACGGTTGCAGTTACTTATCATTACTAGACAATAACATGACACACGATTAAGTCCAACACCATCAAAGTGGTTCCAGTGTCAAACACACTTACTGCTCCTCGACAGAAGTCTAGTCCTGGATTGTCCAGCAGGGTGCGCTCACTCTCCCCTCTCTCTCCTATCAGGGTCACATATATGTAGTTGTTGGTGCCGGAATACTCCGATGTACCAGTTGCCACGGTTACAGTGTAGGTTTCCATCTAAGGGTGTATCAAACAGAAAATTTCAGTTTAAAACTTTCTAAATGAATAGAACTTGTAAATTTGTAAAGTACCACAAGTTAATCAGGTTTGGCCGTCAACCTTGTGTCATAATCAGCATCACTCAGTCACTGGGAGTTTTGTGGTGGTGGGGGTGGGGGGGTTAATGTACATGGAGGTGTGGTCCATACACAATGTGACTTATGACACCATGAAAATTAAAACAAAACTTAACATGCTTTCAACGTTCACCTCCCGACTTCTACACCTCTGTTATACAGCGGATCTTACACTGGGCCCCCTCCACTGCTCTATGGGCCCCCCACAAATACTGGGCCCCATGAATTTGTCATGCTTACCCCCCCCCCCCCTTGTCAATGTCCCAGCCTTTGACCACCAAAATCTACTCAGTTCATCATATCCAAATGAACGTTTGTGTTGATTTGGAGAAAATTTCCTCAAAGTGTTTCTGAGATATGACATTCATAAGAATGGACAGGCATTAGATCATGTTGGCCTTTGACCTTTGGCCACCAAAATCTTTCCACTGAATCTTAAACATTAAATGAATATTTGTGCTAAATTGTAAAACATTTTGGGAAATTATTTATCAAAAATCACATTTATAAATATAACTAGAAAAGCACTTGTAGAGCACAGACCTCCACCAAGGCAGCTCAGTCCCCCCCCCCCCCCCGCTGAATCACCACTAAAATGTAATCATTTGTTCCTTATCTTTGTATCAACATTTACTGAAAATTTCATCCAAATCCATCCATAACTTTTTGAGTTATCTTGCTAACAGACCAACAAACAAACAAACTAGAACAGCACTCAGAGAGCGCAGACCTCCGCCAAGGCAGATCAGCCTCCCCTGATCACCACCAAAATTTAATCATTTGTTCCTTGTGCCAGTATCAACATTTCCTGAAAATTTCATCAACCCCCCCCCCCGCCATCAAAATTTAATCAAATGTAATCATTTGTTCCACAAACATTTTTAAGTTTTGTTATGTAAAGTCTTAATAGGAAATCTAGTGAATGTAGTGAAATGAAAAAAAAGTCATATGTTTCTCTGATACATAATGGTGTTGACATTTTGACATTTAACAGATGCAGCGGAAAAGAACAACTCTTTCAATGTCTCTGTGTCACAAGCTGCTTACCATAGAATTTGCATGTTCCGTTTTACTACACAACACTCTTTAGTCAGACACAAACATCCAGTTGGAACCCTTTTTCACAGATAAAATGGACCATAAATTATTACAGTATCATTATTAATTATTATTATTATTATTATTATTATTATTATTATTATTATTATTATTATTATTATTATTATTATTACTACCCAACTGTTGCACTCTACTGTTAGTCATCATGCAAGTTTCTGTGACACTGACACAATCATCTGTTACTTCCTGGTAATGATTTGAATACTTCCTTTAAAAAACAAATATAAACTCCACACTGATGCAAATATGTTGATGACAACTGATAATGAGGTGTTAGTCAACTCTATACATATCTGTAGCAGAGTGTAACTAAGACCTTCTGCCATTTAATGTCATACTACAGGTCATACAATAATGTTTGGCTTTAAATTTTATTTTATTTATATTTATTTAACCTTTATTTACCCAGGAAAGCAATTAAGAACAGATTCTTATTCATAAATGCAGTCTGATCAAAGAGCAACATGGAAGATACATTAATATAGATATTTTGTATCATTTGGTAATAATTAGTAAATTCAGCTGAACATAGAAATACTCATCTAAGCTGACATCTTTTGACCAAAACAGTCACAAAACTGAGAAGAGATTGGGGCTCGTCTTTAAATGTCTAACGACACAGTACATAAATGCAGAACTCCTGAAGAGTCTGAACAGTGACAGTTTCCTGATGGTGCAACGATACTGTTATCTGACTGAGGTGTAAACTTTAACCCATAAAGACCCAAACATCCACTGGCAACCCAAATAATTTACTGATATAAAATGTTCAATAGCTGTTGATCCACTAATCCTGTCACTACATGGAAATAATTGGTGTAAAATACAGTTTATCGTCTTTTCATGTTCATCAGATATGACCCATTTGGATATTCAGAGGCTCTGTAGTTACCATGGAAACACCGTCATCCTCTACAACAGGGGGGTCAAACTCATTTTGGTTCAGGGGCCATATTTAGCCCAGTTTGATCTGCAGTGGGCCAGAATAGTAAAATAATGACGTAATAAGCTATAAATAATGACAAATCCAAGTTTTTTCTTTTTGTTTTAGTACAAAAACCCCCCAATTAAAGTATGAAAATATTTACATTTTACAAAAAACATGTGAATAACCTGAAAAAACAGAAAATTCATTTGAAAAATTTGTGAAATTCTAACAATATTATGCCTCGACTTATTTATATATGTACATTACACACAATGTTACATAAACATTTGGTAACAGGCAGAATATTGTTAGAATTTTGGAGTTTGAATTGAATTGAATTCAATTGAATTCAATTGAATTGAATTGCCTTTATTGTCATTTGACAGTACAGAGTACATCAAACGAAATTAAGTTCGATGATTAGGGACATCAGGCCGCTGCTCCTGGTACAGAGTACAACTAGAGCGCTACCACAAAACCCTTTCTTCGAAAAACTGCTGTAAAGAACAGAATATAATACAAAGCACAAATATGAGACATCATACAGTTTTCACACAGTACGCGTGGACACATGCTGGAATTTTTTCATGGATTTGAAGGGAATTGGGGGACAGTGTGAACATTAAGGCCGACAGCAGACGTGAAAAAAGAACAATGGGGGAAGGGGAGATGCTTGAACTAAGTAATATTTGTGGAATGTGTGTGGAAGATAAAGAGACTCCAGTGGGTTGGAACTAAAATTTGAACACTTTCTACAATATTCCATCTCTTATTATTATTAACACAACTCCAGATCACAGTGGATCCATAAATGCACCAAATATTTAGTAAAAGGCAGAATATTGTTCAAATTGCATATTTCGGGTTGTTCATCTTTGTTTATATTTACATATTTATTTGCATTTTATTGTGAAAGAATAGTTTTGTAAATGTAAATATTTTCACAGTGTAATCTTATTTTTTTCACTTAAATTTTTCACAAAGAAAGTTTGTCCTTGTCATTATTTATGGGTTATTGTGTTGTTATTTTTACAGGAGATCACATTGGTCTGTATGTGGAACCTGAACCTAAACGATCAGCCAACCTGGACTGTTCAGGTTCATTTTTGATTTGGCCCCCGGGCCGCATGTTTGACATCTGTGATCTAAACCCTGACCATATTTTCAGGGGAAAAACGCCTAAAAAGACATACCCAAAGTAAATGAAGAATTCCTTCATAATAATAAGGTTCATATGGATGTTCCTGGTGTCTATGGACATTTTCAGACCTCACAGAATCTATTCCCATTGTCTAAAATATTGTATCTATTACTCTGCCTGAGTAAACTGGAACAAACTAAAAGAGAAATTAGAATTTTTTTATTCTCGCCTGTTTTTTTTTGGCTGGATTGACGATGATATGCATAAATTAATTGTTCGTGTCAGAGATTTTTAATAGCGTATATTTCACCCCACAAAGATTAAAAATCATGTTTGAACATTAAAGTTTGCACTAAAATACACTTTTGATGTACTTTAATTAACATTAGGGTCTAAACTTTGAGCAAAATTTGAAAAAAACATTCATTGTCCTGATTTATTATATTTCTATAGTAGATGAATATTAACCCTTTCATGCATAGTGGTCACTACAGTGGACAGCTATTCCACAGCTGTTCTCATGTATATTCATGGGTTTTGTTTTTCTTTTCGTTGTTTTTTTTGTTTTGTTTTTTTTACACATATCTATATTAAAGTTTTATGACACCACATATCTTTTCTGACATGAATTGGTAACATTATGTAGATCTCTCCTGAGCATAAACCCCCAGAATCACTAGCCCTCCCCATAGTTTTCACACAATTTATCAGAAAATATGTTTCTGTGCATCAAAAATTAAATGTGTGGTGTCCAGCTGAGAGGACATTTTTGCAACTTCATGAAAAATAGGTTCATAAGATTTTTTTTTTTCGTTGTTATTTTTTTTAATGTATTTTTTAAAATTATTTTTATTTATTTAATTCATTTGTCAGAAGAAAATTTTCAGTTGCATTGTTTTTTTTCATGCCTAAAGAGGAATAAAAACACTCAGGAAAAAAATTTGATTAAGGTTCTCATAATTCGTGCATGAAAAGGTTAATATAATTTTTTCCGGCCCGCAGGCGGGCTGATAGGGCTGAAGGGGCTAAACCTCTTAGATATGTGTCCTCCAACCTCAGTCATCCCAACCCTGTGACCTGGGAGTTCCATACTAACTCAGATCTAATTAGTCATAGAAGGTGGAGACAAAGCCGATCACTTCTGGACATGATTCACCAAAGACTATTTACCTCTTCAAAGCTGCCAGAAACTGCAGAAACACACTCCTGGACTGACCATATGTGACGTGGTTATGGTCCCACAACTGCCAAAAGAACCAAGGCCAAATGCAAAGGTATGTGGTCTGATCCCAGTACAAAAGGACAAATCCACAGCAGACGTCCACATCCAAATGAAGCTGGACATCAGATCTGTAGCTAAACGTGTCCTCTCTGCAGTGGAAGTTCCTGAACCACTGGTAATGATTGAAGGGTAATCAGCACTTTTAATGGAACAGCTGTTGAAAAGTGCACTTCCTCCTGGTAGAGGAGGGGCAGGACCTGGTCTCAGTTATCAGACCACACCTGACCCTTAAAGAGGTCTGGATCAGGCCCAGGTCCAGCCTTTTTCCTTTGTCTGAAAGAACATGTAACCCAGGGGTGATAAACTCATTTTAGTTCAGTTCCACATTCAGCTAAATTTGATCTGCAGTGGGCCGAACCAGTAAAATAATAACATAATATTATAGAAATAATGTCAACTCCAAACTTTTCTCTATGTTTTAGAGCGAAAAAGTTAATTTACATTATGAAAAGGTTTACATCTACACACTATCCTTTCAAACAATGTGATTAACATGAACAAACTGAAAAAATAAGTATAATTTTAACAATATTAGGCTTCAGTTGATCTTTTTTTTTTATCTCCTTTTTTATCCTTTTTATTTTATTTATTCTGTATGTTGTGTGCTTATGGTTTATGGACCTGTGTCTGCAATAAAGTTTATTAATTTATACATGTACATTATAACTTACAGATCGCATTAGATCTACGAAAACACAAAACATTTAGTAACTGGCAGAATATTGTTAAAATTGTACGTGCTTCTCTTAAGACATTTCAGGTTATTCACATTTTTTGCAAAATCATACTTCGTTTTAGTGTAAATGCATGGAAATATTTACATTTACAAAGAAAAACATTTGAAGTTGTCATTATTTCTATGTTATTATGATAGTATTTTACTGGTCCTGCCAACTTGAGATTGAATTGTTCTGAATGTGGAACCTGAACTAAAAGGATTGTTAATATTTTAATGTAATTTTTGCATTTCATAAATTCATTCTACAGGCCAGATTGGATCCTTTGGTGGGCCGGATTTGGCCCCCAGGCCACATGTTTGACACCTGTGATGTAACCTGTATGAGACTGAATGTTAGCCCACTGACTGGATCAGCAGAGGCATATTTGAGTTAGTGACACTTCATGTTGTAATTTATTAAACTTCCTAAAGAGTGGTTTGACATTGCATTGTGAATTTAACCCATTAAGACCTATCGCAACTTTTGTGTCAGTTGCCAAATGACCTTTCTTAAGCAATTTATCACCATTTATTATAACATTATCCTCTGTATTTTGCATTTGATCAGTTTAAATAATGTATTTTCCTATATTTAATTCACTAATCATGTAGATCAGAGGTCTCAAACATGCGTCCTCGGGGGCCAAAGGTTCCAATCCAGCCTGTGGGATGAATTTGCAAAGTGCAAAAATTCCACAGTCAAGGCTGTGGAACTAATTTTAGTTCAGGTTCCACATACAGACCAATATGATCTACAGTAAAATAACTGCATAAAAACCTACAAAAAATAATGACTCCATATTTTCTTCTCAGTTTGACGTGAAAAAAATAATATTACATTATGCCTATAAATAATGACAACTTCAAATTTTTGTCTTTGTTTCAGAGCAAAAAATAGCATTAAATTATGAAAATATTTACATTTACAAACTATCCTATAACAGTAAAATGTGAATGATCTGAACAAATATGAACAACCTGAAATTTCTAAAGAAAATTAAGCACAATTTTAGTTATTTTCTGCCTGTTCCTCAGTGTTTAGTGTCTTTGTAAATCTGATCCATAATGCACATCGAGAAATGATAAGTTGAGGCATAATATTGTTAAAATTGCACTTATTTTTTATAGGAAATTTCAGTTTTTTTCAGGTTATTCACATTTTTTTTGTTTGGATAGTTTATAAACGTAAGTATTTTCAGAATTTCATGTTTTGTTTTGTTTTTGCACTAAAACACAGACAAAAATTTGGAGTTGTCATTATTTATAGGTTATTATGACATAAATGTAGCTAAGATTTCCCAGAATTTTTGTGATGCTGGCCAGTCTAATCTTTCTGTGACATTCATCCTTTAAGATCAATCCAACAACACATTTTTCCTCCATGATGAAAAAGTTTGTTCAGGATTATGAATACTATTCCCACAATTAGGCTGGCCAGCATCATAAAAATTCTGGGAAATCTTAGCTACATTTTTGTCACTGACCCTGGTGAAATTAGGTCAACTGACCAGCTCCATACAATTTCCCAGAAGTCTCTACTACAGGCATCAACCTGAGCCAGTTCTGGGAAATCTATAATTATTCTGTCTGAACCATCATGCAGTTCCACACCCTAGTTCAAATATCTCCAGTATTATCATAACTTGTGCAATAATCAATGCCATTATACTGTTAAAAATGCCATTTACACCTACGTTTGTATACAATTTGAAGAAAATATAGTCGTGCAGTAAAAAAAAAAAAAAATCAAAAATAGAACAAGTTCTATCCCAAAGCTAAAATTTTGTGCAGAACATCTTGAAACATATATGAAGTCATGGTAAAAATGTCAAAATTTTCATTAACTGGCCACATGGTAATTTGGGTGCTCAAATAAAGAGTATTTTTGTGAAAAATTGAAATCGACCCATTGTATTCATTGCCTCACAGCAACACTTTTCATTGAAATGTAGTCTTTTTGCAGTATATTGTTGCATCTTGACCATAAGAATCCATGCAAAAAAAATGAGGTCTCCACATTCATCCATTATGAAGAGAGAGGACATTTGGAAGAATGAGCCTTTTTGCCTGATTTCAAGGCCTCATGGGCCAAACATAAAGGCACCTACAATTATTTTGATGCAAAATATAGTCGTTTCAGGGGGATTTCACCCCAGACAGTGAGTTTCAGCAGTGTGGCTTGAATACCTAAGGAGATAGAGCTCCTCAAAGTTGGCCCAAAAGCAAATTTGCAAAATAAAAAAAAAAAAAAAAAAAAAAAAAACCAAAACATTAATTTTCAAAGGGCTGTATCTCCTAAACTATTACAGATATGACATTAAAATTTTGGATGAGTTCGTTTATCTGGTAGGTGAACAAGTGTGAATTTTTTCAGAATTTTCTGAGGGGGTCATGTGGGGACCGTTGCTTGAATCGCCATGGAATGACCCTTTTTTTTTTTTTTTCATAAATATATTTATTGTCCATTTTCATTGTTTTATAAGAACAAACAAACAAAAAAAAAAACCAGGAAAAAAAAAAAAAGCAACAACACATCAAAACAATCCCTACCGCCCCCCACCCACACAATAGCATCCACTCTCAGTGCAACAAAACATACTTGACAGACACAACTTGACTGACTATACAGACAGGTCCTTCAAAAATTGCAAAAAAGGTGTCCAAATCTTATAAAAGTCTTTGATCTTTCCTTTAGCCTGGTACGTCAGCTTTTCCATTGCCAGGTTAGAAGACATTTCTTTAATCCATTGGTTCGTTGTGGGTCCTTGAATATCTTTCCATCTCAAAGAAATGACTCGTTTGGCTTGTAATAAACAAAAATTTAAAAGTTTCCTTTTTCCTCCAATTACTTGAAACTGCTCAGGGAAGATGTGCAAAATACAACATTTTGGATCCACAGGAATAACACATTCTGTAAATCTATAAGGGAATGACCCTTATTATTATTATTATTATTATTATTATTATTATTATTATTATTATTATTATTATTATTATTATAAAGGGTTAAGTGTCTCATTCTCAGTCGGCCATTTGCACTGTTCTACATAGTTTTTGCACACATACACAGGGTTCTACTGGTATGGGGGCTGTTCAGAGTCAGTTTTGCCAGCAGACGTAAAAAGTCATTGTAAAAAGAAGTGTGAAAAATGACCTCGGGTGCAGGAAGAACACCTGACTAGCTTGTCTGATCAGGTGAGTGTAGGTCATACACTCATACTCAGGTGCAAATCCTCCTGAGACCCAGGAAAGTGAAAATTTGAGCTTTTTTATATTAAACAATAGTCTTGATTGGAAACTGCATAATGCAATAGTTTTTCAGATACATTTTTACATTTATTTTTATTTATTTATTTATTTATTATGGAATGTCCTTTGCAATGACCAACTTTTTTTTTCCTACAGAGGACAGAAATGCATTGCTGGGTCTCAGGAGGATGGTTTTAAATGGTTAACAGTTGAATAAAGTGATCAAACACTAAAAAAACATGTACTCTATTACTCTCTTTAGCTCTGTTGAGTAGAAATCCCAACAGCACATACCTTCTTCTTCTTCTTCTTCTTGTCTCTGTCTGGTTGTACTCCTCTCTTGTCCTTTGGTTGCACTCTTCCTCTCCTACGTCAGCGCTGTTAGAACGTTTCCCCGCTCAGCGTATGTGGATATATCATCTCAAAAAGCATACGTTCTCCTCCTTTGTGTGTGGAGTGACTGTGAATGTATTCAGCAGAAGTTTCTCAGACACACCCACTCCCTTTTCTCCTCCCCTCCCTCATTTTTAGTGTCATCTACACGCACACACGATTCTCTTTCACTATCCAAGTGAGGACTCCTGTGACTTAATCTGAACCATCACAACTGAAAGTCTAACCCTTTAACTAAAATAAATAAATGAATAAACAACTTTAACCCAATTCTGATTCACCAAGTCCCCATTTGTAAATGTACATTCAGATCTCAGTCCCCACCTGGATAGAAAAAGTGCATAAACACCTACACACACATTGCAAAAGGGAAGTTGGAGCAATATCTGGGCTACACACTATCAGATATGGTCCACATTACTGAAGTGTAGAGAAGCAGCTGTAAAAACACTGAAACACAAAGAGGTATATGACCTGCCAGGAAACAGGCTCCAAAATGATGGAGAGCAGCAGAAAAATCCACAACAGAGCAACGTTTAGAACCTTCTGTTCATCATTCAAAGTCACATTATGCAAATATGTATGTAATGAAGTGAGCGACACAGAAAGGGAAGTACAAATATATCAGCCCTGGTGTTAGTCTGCTTAAGTGGTCTGGACCAAGGTTATAAAAGTTCTGGATTTTTCATTCTAGTTCAGTTTTATTTAGTTTTGACTTTTTTTTTCTCTAATTCAGTGAGTTTTAATTCGTTTTTAGAGCAGGTTTGCTAGTTTTTATTAGTTTTCATTTTTTCTATATGCTTAGTTTTAGTTTAGTTTTAGTATTAATTTTAGTTTTGTCGTATCTTTTATCTTCTTCGCCGTCGTTTTCAAATAAATCCCAGACAGGACTCTGCTGTTTTCTCCCAACTTTAGTCTCCATATTTCCAGGTAGAGTGGGGACCAGAAGATGACTCTAAACGGCAAGTGATGACAAGTGACGGACCATGAAGTACCGCATGGTGCCGCTAGCTAAAATTGCTAGAGAAAAATAAATCACTTTTGTATCAATCCGACATTGACAAAGATGAAAACAAAGGGAATTTTATCCAGAATTTTTATACGTTTTAGTTAGTTTTGTAAACACATAATACAGTTTCAGTTAGTTATCATTTTTTTCTTTTAATTATAGTTTTTATTTATTTTAGTCAACGAAAATGTTTTTTCAATTCTAGTTTTCGCCATTTCGTTAGTTTTTGTTGACGATAATAACCTTGGTCTGGACTACACACCAACACCACAAGTTTCTACTAATTTGCTGAAAAGATCCTTTTAACTTTGTGTTTCAACTTTAAATGGCTGATCTCCCATTTTAACATCACAAATTTCTGGTGACCACAGACATTCAAAACTACAGAAGCGTATTGCATTCACACACAAAAATAAAATTTGGCTCTTTTTTTCTGAATTAACGAGATTGTTTTCTTGTAATTATGAGAAAAAATAAGTTTAAAAAAATTGGCTGTTTTTCCAAATAAATGAGATGAAATTTAACTCCAAATTAACGAGATAATTATCTCTTAAAAACAGAGCCAAATTTTTATTTTTTCAGAAAGCAGTATCTTGTTAATTCAAAAAAACAAAGAAGAATTGTTATTTTTTCAGAAAACAGTATCTTATTAATTCAAAAAAACAAAGAAGAATTTTTATTTATTCAGAAAACAGTATCTTGTTAATTCAGAAAAACAGACCCTTTTTTTAACTTATTTTTTCTTGTAATTATGAGATAATTATCTCGTTAATTTGGAAAAACAGAGCCAAATTTTATTTTTTTGTGTGAATGCAATACGCTTCCGTAAAAAATGGAGATTTTTTTTTTGTTTTTTTTTTTTTTTGCTAAAATTAATTTGTTTTTGATCATGTAATAGTTTGCTATACTATGTTGCAAATAAATGTTAATTTTAGACAACATCTAGTCTATATAATGTATATTATTCTGGACGGAGGCAGAAAAGCCAGGTGTAGATTACTGCACAAAGGGAGAATTTGATTTTCCTTGGTCAGGATATGTACAGTCAGTCTAGCTTGGGTTTACAAGGCTGACAATTAATACTGAACAAACAAAAACTCAAACTATTAACTATGAAAGAGCTGCAGCATCTGAAACCGACCACAATGAACATTTGACAGATGAACAGAACCACAGTGCTTCAGTTTGTCATGTCTTTTATGGATTGGGATTGCCTCTGTTAAATCACCATATATTTTTCATTAGTAAGTTTTTATTTTTATTTTTATCAATTACTAGAAATTTCAGGTGACCCCATTTGAATTCTCGACCCTAAGTTTGAAAAACACTGAACTAAAGTTTACTATTTTAGGTGTAATCCCAGATGGTTTAGAGGGAAATAACCAAAAATATCTTATGCTAATTTTACTAACAGCAGCCATTAAACGCATCACTATCAGGTGGTTGAAACCTGAACCCCCCACATATCACATGTGGATTGAGAAAGTGAAAGAAATCTATCAAATGGAGCAAATTACTTATTTTTGTCTTTGTTTTTATGATGTTTGTATTGTGTTGTTCTTAGCCCACTTAACACCCTGTGTTTTCACTAGTTTTATTTACTTATTTAGCCCCTTGTTTTATGTTTGGTGTACGGCACTTTGGCCAGCTGTAAAGTTCTTAAAGTGCTTTATAAATAAAGTTGGTATGGTATGGTAAGAGATGGAGGCCCATGATTAACCTTTTAATGCAATAAGCATTCAGAAGTGTTTTTTTTTTTTTCCTCCCCTTATTTTATTTGCAGTTTTGGTCTTTTTAGTGTCATTCATGTGTCATTTGTGACTAATTGTCATTAATATCTACTGCTGATATCCATATTTCTTTCATGTATGCCATATTGGGATGTTTGATTAGATGTGTTTATGAATGTAAAATTGCTGGTATATTTGTATGAGCAAAACTACATAAAAATTCAGTTAAAAAACAAACAGGTTTAGCTGTGAGTGTCCTAGTGTGCTCAGGTATTTACTTATTTATGTGATAGTATCTACAGCCCACATCTTTGTCTCTTTGGCAAGTTCAGACAAACATAACACACTAAGAGTCTTCCAGTTGAACTCCTCCTGTGCGTACTGGACTGGAACAGATGTGTTTGTATCTGTGGCTCCGGCTGACAAGACCTGGTTGTTTATCTTTAATGTTCCAGAGGGCTGACGTGTTTCCTGAGACTGAAGTTAGTTTTAGCATTGGTTATGAAACCAACTGTGAATACTGGTCTCAGTAGTTTTGTTTTTACCGCCGCCAAGGAGGTTATGTTTTTGCCAGGGTTTGTTTGTTTGTTGGTTAGTTAGCAACATAACTGAAAAAGTTGTGGACGAATTTTGATGAAATTTTCAGGAAATGTTGATACTGGCACAAGGAAAAAATGATTACATTTTGGTGGTGATCAAGCAGGTCTGTCCCCCCCTAACACCACCAAATTTAATCATTTGTTTCTTGTGCCAGTATCAACATTTCCTTAAAATTTCATGAAAATCCGTCCATAACTTTTTGAGTTATCTTGCTAACTAACCAACAAACAAACCCTGGCAAAAACATAAGCTCCTTGGTGGAGGTAACAAAGACGCAGATGATGTCTATATCTACAGACATATGATGATGCTGCAGTGTCTTTTGCTTTTTTCTAATTTCTCAACTCTTTTCAAGCTAAATCTGAAAACTTCAACTCAACACATCACAGACTCGTCCGTCTTCCTTCAAAGAACGGACAGATCCTGTATTACACATTCTAGTTCCTGGATCTCTTTGTCATAATTGTTCTCAGCATCTGGGTTATGGCACTTCGACATTAGAACATAACCTGAGGTAATGCATATACTGAAAAAACAGACATAGCAGTAGTTGCCTAGCAACGCTGATGGTCCACAGGGCTTTCCTCCTGATTCTTGTTTCCCTTCTATCAAAAACATCCAAGCTAGATTCTCCTGTCAGTGTCCTTGACTAATGGACTTAAACCAGTCACCTTCAGTGGACCTACTGTCCCTGGTGGACTAGGATCAGGGATAAACAAAGAAAATTAAAACAAAAATACATAGGCTGGACTGATAAAAAAATCAGTGTTGAAGTATAGTAGTTTTTATAGGTCTCACTTGATCATACTGTGACAAAAAGACAAAAAAATAAAAGGAATGAATCATGTATGGATCAAGGTTATAATAGTTTTGGATTTTTCATTATAGTTTAGTTTTATTTAGTTTTGACTTTTTTTTCTCTAATTCAGTTAGTTTTAATTAGTTTTTAGAGCAGGTTTGTTTGTGTTTATTAGTTTTTTTTCTTCTAAATGCTTAGTTTTAGTTTTTTTCATATCTTTTATCTTCCTCGCCATCGTATTCAAATAAACCCCAGACAGGACTCTGCTGCTTTCTCCCAACTTTAGTCTCCATGTTTCCAGGTAGAGTGGGGACCAGAAGACGACTGGAAACAAGTGACGGACCGTTAAGTGCCGTATGGTGCAGCTTGCTAAAATTGGTAGAGCAAAATCAATCGTTTTCGAATCAATCCAACATTGAAAAAGACAAAAACGAAGGGAATTTTATCCATAATTTTTATGCGTTTTAGTTTTGTAAGCACACAATACAGTTTCAGCTAGTTATCTTTTTTTTCTATTAATTATAGTTTTTATTAATTTCAGTTAACGAAAATGTTTTTTCAATTCTAGTTTTCATCATTTCGTTAGTTTTCGTTAACGATAACCATGGTATGGATGTTCCTCTGCACAATTTCCCCTTCTTTCCTGTTGTCTTTACCCTTTGGCTCGTACACTCACACAAAGAACAGAACCGCAATAAGAACTGTTTGGTTTTTTTTTACCTTTGTTTTTATAACAAACCATACGACAGTGATGACAAAACATAAAGAGCAATAAACATACACAGAAACCAGATAGCACTTGGTACACTGACTGTAGGATAATGTATTCTGTTTACATGAATGAAGGCTACCATACCAGAGTAATACTTCTCACAGCTCCACCTCCTTGCTGACTGGACACAGTGGACTGCCTCTTTTACCTAAACTAAGTATGGAATTCTTGTCAGATACAATCAAAATTATGTGACATATTTAAAAGACTTCCCTCTCCTCGTTTCCCAGGTCTCAAAGTAGGGCTGGAAACTGGCACTGACATTGAAAAACAGCTGAAAACAAGGCTATATTTGTTGCCATCTGGTTGTGATAACTGTGACCAATGACTGAAGGATGTACAGAATGAAAAGTGGTATGAGGTAACCAAACTTTGAACACGTTATAAATGATACAGTATGCCAGCAGCATCTGCTGTATCCATGGAAACGTCAATCGCATCAGTTAGGGTTCGATCCAGAGGCACCGTCTTCATCGTCAGGTGGACATGCGACAAAATCGGCCAACATGGACGCCATGTTTTCATCATCCATCTGAAAGACACAAGAGAGGAAAGAACCAAAATATTATTACAGATACCCCAAAAAGGAAAAAAAAAGCATTTTTATAATTAATTTATTTCTCTTGTTAAATTTTTCATTCACAAATGTAAGTTCTATAACACAAAACCAAATATTTATTTTTGAAAGATGCTGAACTTTATTTAAAGCTGTTTAGATAAATCTGGAAACAAAAGGCTATAAAAACCATCAGCATTTGCTCTGATTTGGACATTGTATTGTAGTGTATTCTCCCTGGGAAACTTATGTTATTTTCTTGTTGTATACATTGTCTGTATACTCTACGTCATTCAATAAAGATTTAATGAAAAAAAAAAAAGGAAAGAACCAAAATAAGACCAACGGTGAACACTGTAATGACCCGAGGGCTGCCCTGCACTCATACCCCTGTTGCATCCTGCTGTGAAATTTGAAAATTGGATGAATAATGTCAGAGAAATCAGTTGACAAATTGTGAGATGAAATTTCCAAAAATTTGTAAAAAAACAAACAAAAAAAAAAAAAAAAAATCCCAAAATTGAAACCAACCTTTAAACCATGCACTGCACCTCTCCTTGTGGTAACAAACGTGAAGTTTGAAAAGAATCAGGTGAATAGTGTTAAACCTATTATACCCCTGCCTGTACGGTCGTGGAAAAAATGATTAGACCACCCCTTGTTTTCTTCAGTTTCTTGTTCATTTTAATGCCTGGTACAACTAAAGGTACATTTGTTTGGACAAATATAATAATAACAACAAAAATAGCTCATAATAGTTTAATTTCACAGCTGATATCTCCATTTTCCATGTTTTTTTTTTTTTATAATAACCAAAATCACTTCAGTTCTTACATCAATATCTATGGCAGTGTACTGACAAAAACAGTGCTTTTAGACATTCCATGTTTTTGTTTTCTGTCTGTTTTAGTCACGTGATACACACAGGAGTTAGTACTGGATTGCATAACCATTGTTTTTGATGACTTTGGATGGTCTAATATTTTTTTCAGCGACTGTATAAGAAAAATATGAGTTTTATTGGGACGTTGCATGGAATACAGAATGCCACAGAATGTGTCTGTAATCAAAGCTAATGGTTATCCAAGAAAATATTGCATACTGGACTGTAAACTTTTGTCATGTACTGAATATGACATACAAATACTTAATTGTGTCTGAGTGTAAATATACTCTCATAACTGACTCCATATACTATCTCTATAATGATTCTTCCATTTGGTTTTTGAAAATTAGAAACATGCATTAAATGTAATAAGTAACTGGTGTCATACCTTTTTCTTCTCAGTGCTTTGTCCGGCCTCTTCGTCTCCGATAACCTCCTCTCTCTTCCTCTTCACTCCTTTACTCTCCTCTTCATCATTCTCCTTCTGTGCTGCTTCTTTTGCCTGTGGCTCTGCTTCCTCTTTGTCTCTGTGTTCACTAACCGGCTCCTCCTCCTCTGTTGTTGTTGTTGTTGTAGTAGTTGTTGTTGTTGCTGTACTTGGTCCTGCTGGTGCTTCTGGGTCTGAGGAGGATGAGGGTCCAGCCTGGACTGCCTCCAGCTGCTCTTCTTCAGGACCAGACGGCTGACTTTCACTCACACCGCTTTCCTGTGCAGCTTCAGGATCCTGCTCCTACGTTCAATACAGACAGAATTAGGAGGTTTTCACATTTGGGCTGCAGAACATCTGAAGCCCCCTGTGGAATTAATGCAAACTGTAGGAGTTTAATATCAGTGAGTCTTTAAAACAGGGGTCTCAAACATGCGGCTCAGGGGCCAAATGCAGCCCGCCAAAGGTTCCAATCCGGCCCGTGGGATGAATTTGCAAAGTGCAAAAATTCCACAGTCAAGGCTGTCGAACTCATTTTAGTTCAGGTTCCACATGCAGATCAATTTGATCTAAAGTAAAATAGCATAATAACTTGAAAAAATGATGACTGCATTTTCTTCTTGGTTTGATGTGAAAAAAATAATATTACACTATGCCTATAAATAATGACAACTTCAAATTTTTGTCTTTGTTTTAGAGCAGAAAATATTTACATTTACAAACTATCCTGTAACAATAAAAAGTGACCAACCTGAACAAATATGAACAACCTGAAATGTCTAAAGAAAATTAAGGACAATTTTAACAATTTTCTGCCTGTTACTAAGTGTTTAGTGTCTTTGTAGATCCGATCCATAACGCACATGTACAAATGACACGTTGTGGCATAATGTTGTTAAAATTGCATTTATTTTTCCTAAGAAATAAAATTTTTTTCAGGTTATTCACATCTTTTTTGTTTGGATAGTTTATAAAAGTAAGTATTTTCATAATTTAATGGGTTTTTTTTGCACTAAATCTAAGACAAAAATTTGGAGTTGTCATTATCTATAGGTTATTATGTTATTATTTTACTGGTCCGGCCCACTTGAGATTAAATCGGGCTGAATGTGGCCCCTGAAAGAAAATGAATTTGAGACCCCTGCTTTAAAACAATCTCAAATCATCAGCCCTTATTCATTGTTATAAACTGAATACTTGAAATGAGTGACGTCTACCTGTTGACTCTGATTGGTCATGTGTTCTTCTGAGGAATCAGTAGGTTCGACATCATTGGTTTCCTTTTCCCATGTGGGCCCCTCCTCCTGTGGATCTCCTTGTCCATCCGCTGCTCCTCCTCCTGAATCCTCCTCCTCTGCCTCGTCTCTCTCCTCCATTGCTCCGCCGGTAACACACAAGATCTGGGGCATGGTGGGGTCGTCCATCCTCTCACTTTCATCCTCCTCTCCGACCCCCTCCCTTGCGTCCTCCAGGACCCCTATGCTCTCCACCTCCTGGACTTTGACGCGGTCCTCTCCAAACAGTGCTCTGGTTTGGATCTCCTCTATGCCCCCCTCTGGCTCTCCTTCTACGCTGAACCCGGCGATGCCGCCTTCGTCCACTGCTGCACTGAGAACTTTGCCCTCCTCCACCCCACCTTCTGCACCTTTGTCTTCTGCTCCTTCCAGTGGTGGGATATCCCCATCCTCCTCCTCTTCCTCCTCCAGCTCTTCCCCCTCCTCTTCATCATACTCAAAATCCTCCTCCCCATCATAAAACTCTTCATCCCCATAATCACTTACATCCTCCTCCTCATCCTCCTCATCCATGCCCTCTTCCTCTTCGTCAAGCTCCTCGTCGTCCTCCATGTCCTCCTCCTCTTCCTCCTCCTCATCTGTGCTGTTGATGTTGATGACGGCCGAGTCTTCGTTGCTGGCGGGTGCCGGTGGTGGGTGCTGCTGGTGGAGGTGGCGGCCCTGGCTCAGCTGGTTCTGCAGCTGGTGCATTTGGAGCGGTAGACCCATGGGGCCCGGTTGGCCCGCATTGGAGGGCTGCATCAGCATCTGTTGGAGCTGAGGCCTGCCAGGCAATGAGTCCGCCAGGCCACTAGGTGACGCTGTGAGAGCGCTAGAGTTCAAAGGTGGGACCAGGGAGACGACAGAGCCACTGGAGGGAGGGAAGGAGTTTATGGGGGTGGTGGTGGAGGTGGCGAGGAGAGGTGATGAGGTGGCCAAATCATTGGGGAGTGAAAGCCCGTCTATTGTGGTTGTTGACGAAGTGGTGGGAACCATGGTGACAGAATCTCCTCCTGGTAGAATGGATGATAAACACACTTAAGTATCAAAATATCATGTTTGGGATACTGCAAAACTATCAATATTTTGGCTAGATTAACGCTATGTGAATTCATTTAACCCTCTCATGCATTGTGGTCACTCCAGTGGACAGTTATTCTACAGCCGTTCTCTTGTATATTCATGGGTTTTGCTGTTTTAGTTCCATATCAGCCAACACAGTGGACACTTACGCATCATCCCATTCACTGCAATTCATACCATTACTGTAACTTTACATTATGTTCTTGATAAACCTGATCTGCAGTAACATATTTGAGTGTAAATCAATTAGACTGTAATGAACAGTTTCTTTTAAAACAAAAAGTAGTTGTTGTTTTATTTGCATATTATCTGAGTGAGTAATAGCTAGTATTATAGTATGTTAAAATGTGAGAAAACATCAGATTAGCAGCATTAAAAAAATTATTTCATAGTTTTCACACAGTATGACAGTAAATACATGTTTGTTTGCTTCAAAAATTAAACGAATGGTGTCCTGCTGAGTGGATATTTTTGTAACTCCATGAAAAATAGGTTTATAAAAACATTTCAATCACACTGTTTTTTTTTTTCATGCCTGAAGAGGAATAAAAACACTCAGGAAAAAAAAAAATCTTGACTGAGGCTCTCATAATTTATGCATGAAAGGGTTAAAAAAAAAAGCTATATATTGATTGATAAAAGCTCTTCAGACAGCAAAAGTACCAGTGACTCCCCCTTGCAGCTCATTTTACTTGCCTAATGATTGCGGAAGACCCAGCAAGATAACCAAGTTTATCAACCAAAGGGGAAATTACAAAAAAGTTGCAGCTTTTTGGACACAAATGCTTTTAGGAAAATACATCTAAACCCCAGTTCATTAAATTAAAAAAGAAAATGTAGCTAATCTTCCGTTTCATTTGCACCATATATTAGACACTCTCCACAAAAAACACACCATCTTAATGTGAATCTAAAATTCTAATCATTATGTTAATTTTGTGCACGTATTTGCTAGATATGTGAAAGAAAACACTGTACATGGATCATGTTGTGACACTGTTGGCAGTACCTAAAGGAGGAACAAACTGGCAATATTATTGGAGAAGATTATGATGGATGACATTTCTGGAGACTGGGGGGAGAAGGAATCAAATGGCCTTTGGCGTCATCAACCAGCCCTACATTTATACATCTATATAATTTAATATATACAAGAAAAGCAAATGGGTTCATTTATTTACTTACACTCTGTCTACAGATTCTTTATGATGGTATGGATGTATCTAGGGGTGTTAGAAAATATCGGTTCTGCAAAATATCGCGATATTTCATTTCACAATACTGTATTGATACTAAAAAGTACTGTATCGATATTTTCAGGTATTTATTCAAATGCAGATATGACGGAGGTTCATTTTTGTTTTTTGTTTTTCTTTATTGTTTATATCTTATTTATCATTATTTAACACCGTTTTATTAAAAAATGGTTATTTGAAGCATCCTAAAAGCACTTTTTACTGTCTGAGAGAGGTAGATGTTAGTTCCTTTGTTGGGACAAAAATAACGTTCTGATGTTAGTTCTGAACTAATAGAATATGAACATTTGAACAGGATCTTAAACTGTAATGTCTGTAAAACATAATTTCAGTTTGAACACAGGAACATTTTGGGACATAGCATTAGACCCTGTTGTGATAAAAAAAAAAAAAAACAGTGTTTAGTATCTGTGCATATTGCTGGTGTAATTCAATTCTTCCAGGAAATAATCATTTTTTAAAAAGAAACAAACAAAAAATTGCCTTTTAAATAGTATCATGATATATTGTGATATATCATATCGTGATCCTAGTATTGTGATTTGTATCGTATCACCAGATTCTTGCCAATACACACCCCTAGATGTATCACTCCTTTTTCTGTTCTACCTGCTTTTCTCTTGCACTGGTGTGTTGCATGTTGCTGCTGTCAATTGTGAAATTTCCCCATGGTGGGATCAATAAAGTCTTATCTTATGATATACAGTAGTACTATCATATACAGCTTCGCTCACAGCATTAAAACATATTGTATAACCTTGTATCCTGATTTCCATCATATTGTCAGATTATCACTATTACCCAGCCCTACCTGGTAGTGTCAGAGTAGTGCTCCCTTGTGTAGTGGAGGCCATGTTCTGGGAGTTCACAGCTGCTGCCGTCTCATCCTGCTGGTTCTCCATACCCAGCAACCCTGGGGGGACGATAACAACGCTGTCGTCCGAGTCGCTCTCCAGAGAAATCTCAACATCCTCAGCCTCCTCTTTGTCATAGCGCACAAAAACAGGTCTCTGCCCCTCTGGAGGGCCGAGTCCTGTTGGCTCTGGCTGGTGATGCATAGTGTGTGGAGACAGCATCATGTCCCCTGGGGTGGGGGCTTGACCTGGCAGCCCTGGGACCAGGGACAGGTGGTTCTCCAAAGAGCCCAGCAAGGAAGCAGCAGGGCCAAGGCCGAGAGAATGGCGAGAGGGGAAAGGAGGACCTGGGGTGGGACCGCCGAGAAGGGTTGGCAAAGTGAGTCCGGGAGTTGGTCCCTGAGAGGGGGTGAGGCCTGCAGCAGAGGGTGTGGGTTTGAGGGTAAGAGGGGGTAAGGGGAGGGCGATGGAAGGAGTGCGGGGGTGAAGGAGGGAGTTACAGATGGTCAGAGCCTCGGTGCAGAACGAAGACACCTGCAGAAGAAAGGCCACAAAAACAGAAGGGATTCATGAGAGTCAAACATGTTTTTATAAGACAACAACAACAGCAGCACATGGCATGCTCCACAGTCTGTGTCCTACTTCATTTTCATATAGGTATACATTCACTCATGCAAATCAAACACCTGTGCTGATGTATGGGCCGATTATTTCCTAGTCAACAGTTTACTGAAAGCCTGTAAAAGATGTGACTACGATGCATCTGCAGCAGTTATCATAGAGACATTAATGTATAAATATATAGTGTTAGAATGAAGTATTTTCTGCTTTTCAGCATCTTGTGGATGTAACAATAGCAACAGATGTTATTTCACCATTTGCGACCTTTCCCAATAAAAGCCCTAACAAATATACAGTCATGGAAAAAAAAATATTAGACCACCTTTGTTTTCTTCAATTTCTTGTTCATTTTAATGCCTGGTACAACTAAAGGTATTTTTGTTTGGACAAATATAATGATAACAACAAAAATAGCTCATGGTAGTTTAATTTCAGAGCTGATATCTATCCATTTTCCATGTTTTTTTTTTATAATAACCAAAATCAATTCAGTTCTTACGTCAATATCTATGGCATTGTACTGACAAAAACAGTGCTTTTAGGCATTCCATGTTTTCTTTTCCGCCCGTTTTAGTCACATGATACACACAGGAGTTAGTACTTGATTGCATAACCTCTGTTTTTGATGACTTTTGATGGTCTACTAATTTTTTGCACAACTGAACATGGTGTGACCAAGAGCATTTCACTAAAAGGTAACTCTACAAAAATGCTGTTTCATTCTCATGTTTAATGATATATATATTCACATCATTCCATTTCTTCCAAGTGAAGGAGCTGCAAATGTGATTATAAGCTACTGTTATGTTAGTACACAAGATATGACACCACTGATAAGATTGCTGGAGCATTGTTGGTATCAACTGACAGGATGTACTGTAAGTGCATAAGTGAACTGAATACTGAACAAAGACCAAATCACTTTTTAGAAAACTGTCATTGATACAACTTGGTAAATGATTCTTGTTCCACTGTAGGAATTAGTAAAAGATAACACTTGCCATAAATGTCACTTGTAGATCAGGGTTTTCTCGTGTGCAGCAATGTGTTACAAATTTAATAAAGAAATAAGCTGTGGTTACAATTTACAATAAAGAAAACAAAGCACTATTTGAGAAAAAGTCCTCAACGTAAACCAAACCTGAGAGGGATAAGCATACTCTGCACTGTCCCTGTCAGAGACCTCACCTTCAGGTTTCGGTCAGTGCGTCCTTTGCTGAGGATGGACACAGCACAGGACAAGGGAGGGGGATAACAAGGGGAAGGGACCAGGACCAGAGCCAGCAGTAACCTGCAACAGAACAAACACATCGATATCTTTACATCCAAAACACACAAGAAGAAATGTTACTTGCACAACAGTTAAGAGTATTTTCTATCTCCTTTTACAACATACTGTTTCCCAGACAAAAGAGACAGGAATTGACAGACCATAGACAACAACATACAAAAAAAAAAGACAGTGTGGATCTAAAGCTTCAAATGTCCTGAACCTAGTCTTCCTGTGGAGTGGATCAAACATGTACCTGTAGAGTTCTCGCCTGCTGAGGGCGCTGCTGTACTGTCCGCTGATGCCTCCTGCAGAGTCACAGGCGGAGCTGCTGCTGGTCTGCTGCTGCTGCAGACGCACACACAGCGGCAGCACCACATCATGGAGACGCTGGGAGACGACAAGACGACAACACACACTGACTAGGTGAGCAAAAAGATCACAGTGTGGGCACAGCTCCAATGGCAGCAATTAATTGTTCCTGAGGTTTTTCATGGTAAACACTCACAAACTCTTTGACGTATAATAAATGAACTGTTTTACAGAAAAACAATAACACACGAACAGAGCTCCTTTATAATGAACCCTGTGTAATATGCGTAATAGACAGGGGATAGAATCTTTCATGCAGTACCTTGTGTATATCATCCTTTAGTAGTGTACCACTGCTCAGTATGATTTGTCTCATTGCTGTGAAAAGACATGTACGTGAGTAAACCAATATTTAGAGGAGTTATTATCAGTATTACTGTTATTATACACATGATATCTCACCACTGAGGGCTGAAAGGCAAGTATCCTGATTGGCCATAAGGTCTCCTTTCCTCTGCATTAATGGTCCCACTGTATCTGTCATCACCAGAGGCTTTGTCCTGCGAGGGCCTGGTTTACCTCCAGGAACAGCATCAGCTGAAAGACCCCCCCGGAGCTGGACCACAGAGATGGAAATACAGCTTCATTTCAGATTTGACTAGATCCTGTCAGAGTGCTGTTTAACTGAAAAACATTGGGAGCTTAACCTCCTAAGACCCACCTATGGGTTTTCTGTCCACATTTGTGGACAAGTTTCACAACTTTATACAAAACAAAAAAGAAAACTGTCCACCACAAAGGACATTCCACAAAAATTTGAAAAACTGCATCTGAAAAAACTGTTGCATCATGATGTTTCCAATATAGGCACTTAATTAACAAAAAACAAAAAAGCTTGTACTTTGCTGACATTTCCTGGGTCTTAGGAGGTTAAAGGTAGTCACACCAACTTCACTGGACTCACCTTAATGGACTCTGCTCCTGGTGTGATGTCACCCAACAGGTGATTAAAGAGGAGTTCGGCGTGTGTAGGGCTTCCCTGCAGGATGTTCGCAGAGGCTCCACCCACCTGCACCCATAGCTCTAATGATCTGAAGACCGCAACCCGCACTGAGCTAAAATAAAGGGCAAAACATCACATTAGGCACAGCTTCTCAGCCTGGTTAACACAAATGCCCCATGAAGATAAGTTGAAAAGCACATTCACTCTTCTATTTGATTGTATTTCTGCAGTGACTTTGAACACTGGAAGCAACAAATCACATATCTCACATCACGAACCTAAACTGACTGTTAAGGTTCATGATGTCAGATACACGAATTAATGATCAGGATGTATTTCAGAGAGATTTTCCAACTCATGTCATTAATTAAAGAAATAACAGCACTGTTAAAGCATTCCTCTTCAGTTGACATCCATTTGTAATGAGCACCAATATTACAGTATTCTTCAGACAGCATTGTAGTATGTGTTATTTATCACACTGAGACATAAAAGTCCAATGTCTGGGATTAATCGGATAATTGTAATAATCAGATCTAACACATTTACATGCACTTAAGAAACGCGATAATTGAAAAGCCCTGGTTTAGACGCTCCAGTCCATTATTATATATTTTTCGGGGTAGTGATCGTAGACTTAAATTTCCTGTTGTCTTCCGCCCATGTTTGACTGCGTAACTTCCGTTCTCTACTATTTTTAACTGTGTATGCACATGCACAGACGTAAAAGAATGAAATAAATCAGATTAAACTGTATACATGCAGGAAGACATTGGAGTATTGGGGAGATATCTAGGTGTGTTAATCCTATTTCTCATAATCAGATTACTGCTGTTATCGGATAAAACCTATCAGATTATCCTGTTTACACGATCACTTGAATTATCTGATAACTCCAGAAATCGGATAATGATCGGAGCATTAGTGCGTATGTAAACGAGCTCATTGTGGTTGTTAGTCTCGTTAAGTTATTTCAGTTCATTTATGGTGATTCTTTAGCATCTGTGTGCACTAGAAGTGTTCAGTTCATCCACTCTAACATAAAGCAATTTTTGTAGCATATTGTTATACAGCTGCTGGATAATAACTGATGAAAGAACTGATGAAATTATTTAACTCTAATCTATACTAAGTCCATTTTTTTTTTGCCAAAAGAGACAATGTAAAAGACAAAGTTTAGAGTTTAAAAACATTTTTAGTTCATTATGAAACTTATTTTGGACAAATGAAGACCGGCACATACAAATAACTGTTCACTCTCACTTTCACACCTACAGATGATTTAGATTGACCAATTAATCTATTATTACAAATGAGGACACAGTCTGTAAATAATGAAAACAGTTACTAACACAGACATACATGAAATTTGCCGGTTTATGGGGTCCGTATATGGCTTTCTGGGAAAACCACAGTTCTGCATGATTTGAATTCCTATTCTGTGCAACAATTGTAAACTGTTATGGTCTGATTTTAGAATTGGATTGTCATTTTATTTTATTTCATTTATGTAGATTTTTTTTTTTTTTTAATTATTTCTATTTATTTATAAAATCCTCAATTTTATGGTTATTACTTTTAGGTATATATTTACTGTATGTATGGATTTGTATTTTTCTGCCAGGATTGGGGCAATGTAATTTCTTTGTTTATTTGTTAAAGAAAAATAAAGGTAAACTTTGCAGTGGAAAAAAAAAAAAACTGTCACGGACGTATGTATAGTAGGGAAAGGTGGCCTAATGTTTACTCCATACTGTGATATTTTCTAAGATGGTAAAACTGCAAAAATCTCATACTGTTGACACCTTGGTGCTTTACATTGGTTTCAGCTAATTGTTGAACCATTAGCAGAGGGTATGCTCCTGCTGTCATTTGTTTTACTGCAGGGCTATAGTCAGTGTGTGTACATTTACCTGTACGCTCTTTGCTGACCCAGGCTGGTCTCAGGTAGAGGAGTCCAGGCAGACAAAGTTTGGGAGAAGAGCCTTTGTAGTACTGCAGCGTACTGAACCATGCCAATACGTGCACTGGAAGACAGAGAAATTCACACTTCAGATCATGTATCTGTTTTAGAGCAGGATCTTAACCCTCAAAGAACCTAAACAGCCACCACTGACCAAAAGCATATACTGATCTAAAATGTTTAATACCTTCTGAACCACTTATCACTACGTTTAAATAACTCAGGTAAAAGGCTGTTTTTCATCTTTCAGTGGCACCAGATATAATGCATATGAACGTTGAGAGGCTGCGAAGTGAACTTCTTTTTTTAGTTTAGTTTAGCTTGAATATGCAACAAGACAAAGTAATCTTACTTAGTCCATAGAAGTCAAACAGGTAGTAAGAAGTCATGGAAGAAAACAAACAAAAACAAAAATTATACATATACATGACTTCATTTGGACATTTGAAAAGGAGTGGGAGGAAGCATAACTTATTTAATCCCACCCCTTCTTCACACAACAGTCTGGAGAAGGCGTGGGATCATGGAAACACTCATCTTCTGCAACACTGATTCAGCAGTAAAACCCATGTAGTTTTACAAATGACAGTGGTTGTAGATGTTGTATTGTCAGCTAATGATATATTTTGTTGAAAAAGTCATTGAAAAATGCCAGATGTTCACTGAAAAATGCAAAATTCAAACAACAATATCATAATAAATGGTGATAAATCACTTAGGAAAGGTTAAATGCGGAGAAAAATTTAATTTGGAAGTCCCTACAAAAATAGTTTCAGATCTTTAAGGGTTAAAAAGAAGGACAGTAGATAGATACACAGTAAATGTTTATCCGCTCTATGTCTGTGTGCATCAGTACTTACACTGTGATCAGAGCGGACAGGACCTCCAGTGTGTTGGTGTGTATGATGGGCAGGACCAGCAACCGCACATTTCCATCGCCTGTTAAATTCTGAAAAATCACAGTCAGTTAAACCATCTGACCATCTTCTGTCTGGTCTGTAACTTTATGTGAAAAAATGCCTGTGTTCTTACGATGCTCTTGGAGCTGACGGCGAGGGCTCTGCACACCAGATTGAGTACTAGCCTGGCAGGTAGACGGACAGCTGAGGCCGGATCCACCCTGATGGAAAAATAGGAAATATTCAGTTTCACATGATCTGACGTCTACTTTCTTACTTTGTGTAAAATGAATATTACTGCTCAGCATTGACAGTTCTAGACTTTAAAGGGGTCATATTTTACTAAAATCACTTTTATTAGTCTTTGGTTCATTTATTTGTGTATTTGGACCCTAAAAGTTCATAAAGTTTGAATTTGAACCCTCCAGGTGCTGCAAAGCTATCTTTATATTCATTTTGGCAAAAATCAGGTGGATTTCTACAACCCGTTTTAATTCCTGCTTAATTTGTTACGTCTATAACTAGATACATCACAACACATATAAGGTCAAGACTTCCGACGAACATTTTTCCGAGTACGCCATAATTGTTTATCAGTAGCAGTGGTTGTAGTCCATACTGAAAATATGTCCAAACTTTGAGCCGATTTCCTAAAATGCTCAGTTTTTAGTTTGGGTGTGAAGTGGCTCATGTGCATTTAAAGGGCCAGCGCTCAAAACCACTTTTCTGGTGTCATTACTCTGAAATAGGGTTGAAGATGGACCTGTGGAGTTGAATTAATGACAAGTTCTGACCCAAGCAGATCATTTACAGTTTATGTAGACCACAGGAAAATGTTTTAAAATGCATAATTCCATTAAAAAAAGCAAAGCACCACTCCTTTAAATTCATGTCTAGAGTGTAAATGCCATCTCAGTTCGGTGTGTGTTTTACCTGAGTGTGTGTTTGAGTGCCAGGCACACAGCAGTGTATCTGTGCTGGAGCTGCAGCAGCAGCAGCGGATCCGATTGGTCAAGATGAGGAAAGGCAAGCTCCACCCCCCGACCTTCATATTGCACTGTTGCTTCTGTGACACCAGACAATAAAAACTTTAGACACCCAGAGGCTCATGTTGAACATGGAAGGAGATAATGTAACACAAACAAAACTGGAAACATGATTAAATGTTTTATCAGCTGATGGACACCGGAACTGTCTGGATAAAAAGGGACAATCGAGTGTATGCGCAGTGATGGCCTCAGGTTGGGGGTAGGCTACATACTAAATGTAAGACATGAGGTGGAAACAGAAACTGATCACAGAGAGAATGTCTTCTATATCATGCAAACATACCCGTTTCTGAACCCTGGTAGATCTGATCCAGTAGGCCATTGGCTGAGGCTAGTAGACAGTGAATCTGATTGGTCCAGCCCTCAGCTCTGCCTGCGCCCGCCGCTCTGTCTAACAGCCCCCCGAGACACGGCAGTCGACCGTAACACTGACAGGCCATCTGAGACAAAAACAAGTAAACATGGAATAGGAGGGTGAACTTCACACCCAGGGTCTAACTCAACAGCTGCTTTATAAGCTCATGTGGAATTGGGAAAGAGGAAAGATAACGAAGTATTTAACAAATTTCATTCAATAACATCTGACATTTAAACAACAGGCGAAAAGACAAACCTCTTGGGTTTTCTTGTTGGTGCTATCCATTTTGGAGAGGAAATAGGCACCCAGTTTGTCCTGAAAAACAAATAGCCAAAAAATGTTGGACCTAAGACCAGAGAACAAGCAAAGTGTCTATTGCCTAAAGCAGTGGTTCCCAAACTTTTTTGGCTTTTCACTCAATTTTAACATCACAAATTTCTGGCAACCCCAGACATTCAAAATGGAGAATTTTTGTTTTTTTGCCAAAACTCATTTGTTTTTGATCATGTAATAGTTTGCTATACTATGTTGCAAATAAAAGTTAATTTTAGATGACATTTAAGCTGTATAATGTATATTATTATGGATAGAGGTAGAAAAGCCAGGTGTAGATTACTGCACAAAGTGAGAATTTGATTTTCCTTGGTCAGGATATGTACAGTCAGTCCAGCTTGGATTTACAAGGCTGACAATTAATACTGAACAAACAATAACTCAAACTATAAATTATGAAAGAGCTGCAGCATCTGAAACCGACCACAATGAATATATGAAAGATAAACAGTACCACGGTGCCTCAGTTTCTTTCTATTTATTTATTTCGAACATGCAAGGAAACAAAATTTAAAAAAACAAAATAAAACATTTAAATGGACAGAATCTATCTTCAGCACATACAAGTCTGAATATTGCATGGATGAAAAGGACCAGCTTCAGAGTTTGTCATGTCTTTTATATATTGTGATTGTCTCTGTCAACTCACCATATATTTTTTATTAGTAAGTTTTGTTTTATTATTTTTATCAATTACTAGAAATTTCAGGCAACCCCATTTGAATTCCAGGCGACCCCAAGGTTGAAAACACTGGTCTAAAGCATCTTACCCTGAGGGATCCACAGGCTCGAGGATAGTAGGTCATACAGGCCATCATCCCTTCCATGGCTGTCAGCTCACACTAAGACCACAAACAAGAGAAAAAACACTTCAACAATTAGGAAGTTCAAGGTTTAAACATTTAAAGCATTGGTTGCCTCTTTGTTGGGACCAGCAGCTCCTGTGTTCTGTTGAGGCAACATGACTGTAACATAACTGACTTCATAGGAGCCTGGTGGTTTTGAGAATGACACAACTTCAGTGAAGTTTAAATAGAAATTCAGTAAAATTTTAATATTCTAAATATATTGTGTGGACTTTTTCAACAGTACATGACTTCTTCTGGTTTGGTGCCAGTGCTTCTGTCCGCTTCTCCCCCTTCAGAGGACACACTGGTTCAGCCTAGTTTTATATACTTGCTGTTTTTTCAATCATTCACGTAATCATTCACATTTGATTGGTTGGCCAATGCATACAGGTTTATGTCATGTGGTAAACTCTGCTATATATTCCATGACCAGTGCCAAAGCACTACAACAGCTCTCTGGTTATAGTCATTCAATATGCAGCGTAGCTCTTATGGGTTTCAGATTTTACATTTGTGGTTGATTGATCAAACTTCTGCTTTTAAAATTTTATAAAAAATGTCTAAAGTTTAAATCAAAATACCTCAAAAGAAACTGAAAATCCAACCTATCTGCTTGTAAAATATTTATTGTGTTATATGTCAAATAACGCACGATGACATCCTTTAAAGCACTGTTGTTGACATTGCACATATACAGTGAAGAGACTTAAGAAAACTGCTGATGAATCTTGTTTTATCTTTCATTCCGAGTGGAGAATATGATCTTATAAAATATATTATTTTTTATCATATTTGAGGCTTTGTTTAAAAATACACATCAACAGAAAACACAAACAAAACTGTGACCTCATAACTGGACAAAACCAGTACAATCTCATACAAAAAGCATCACATATACATTGATACCTAACTAGTGAATTCCATTTCCATCCATTTACTGTTCCCTTACCTCTGTCTTGAGGCCCAGCAGAGATGTCAGGATGCCCAGGATGGAGTTGAGACCTACCTCCCGGGCCAGTTCTGCAAGCTGGGTTGAGTACTGCAACACATCCTTTAGAATGTTCACTGCTAACTGGATGGTCTGAACTGGAGCCTGAGACTGGACAAAATAATGGAGGATAAGAGAGGACAAAGGATGACAGAGCGCTCAGGCAGATCTAGACCACATCATTATGACAGATGTGTGTGAGTGTGTTACCTGGATGACCTGCTGTAGGGAGCGCAGCCATGACAGACAGTGCTGGTGGAACACTTCACTGGAGCTGTCTTTAACCAGCATGGAGAGCAGACACAGCCCCTCAAACCTGAAACATAACAAACAACAGCTTCATCACATTCCTACAGGTTTACTCTCATTGATATTTATGATGTGGAATGACCTTCCAAAAACAAAACGGCACACAATTCTGAATTCAAGGATTTGACTTTTAAGTTTATCCACATGTGAGACTGTTATCATAAAAACAGAGTTAATTAAACTATTTAAACAGTTGTGAACTTTACTCTTATGGATGGGTGATGAAATGATAATTATGGTTCCTGTGATATTTATATATTTTTTACCTTTATGGTTTTTGTTAAAAAAGGTTTTGATATTTTGTTGGTGTACTTAATTTGTATCTATTCAACACCAAACAAATATTTTGCTATAATTATGGTTTTAGCAGAATCTTATATGTTGTTTTTATCTTGATGAATCTTTTCCAATTGATGTAAAACCACATATTACCATTTGGTTTCTTAAACCTTAATTTGGAACCAAAAATTAGCCTTCTAGATTTTGGACATTTATTGTGCTAATTGTTGTCATTGACTAATATGAAAATGTTTATAGGGACCATATTTTTGGCCATATCACTCAGCTCCATCTATCCATATATTTATCATGCAATGTTATACAATAATTAAATTAACTTTACAATAAATGTAATTTGTGAGGCAGATTTTGCACTGCTTTTCTGTCTGTGATTTCTCCAGATCCCTCTGGCATTTTGTAACTTTATCATTAAAGGAAGCAAAAGTAATGTGGTACGTTGTATAAACGTGAGATGGTGGTGGGATTTAATACATTTTCTTCTTCCCACACCTTTTCGAGCAATACTTGTTGAATTTATTTTGTTATTACTAGTGTACATGGCAATTGCTATATTGTCTTGATCACCTTTATTTATTAATGTATTTGCTCTGCTATTACTTCCTTGTACACATAAAATGTTTTGTTTTTTCTTCTGCTCGAAGCAAATAAATGAATGAATGAAAAAATATTATTCAAACTGAGATCATCAGCAGATACAGATGAACTTGATTGTGATGAGGAAAGCATCATTAAAAAAATTTTAAACCTTACTTGCAGTAGGTTAATCCTGACATTATGCATCATAATAATAATAGTGAATTTATCCCTGGGAAACAATAAATTTCATCTGTATATGTATATTGCATAGACTCAGTGACTTTAAAAAAACACAAGATTTCGAAACGGTAATAGTTTTATGTAACTCTCCAAAAATGTATATACAAATACATTTTATTGTTTTCACTAGATCATCCTCCACACTCCACATGTCATGCTTAAATATTAGCAAATTAATCTGTAGTCATATTGTATAACATCCAGGAATGTCTTCAAAATTCAGAATTAAGTCAACATGTTGTTGCTGTTGTTTGTAAGTTGTACACAATGAAAACCAGCTATAAAAACTCAGGTGAAAACACTAAACATCAGTAGCCATCAACAAGCCATTGACACGCAAGATGTACACAGAAAGCTGTAGTAGGGCACTTTAAAGCTCATCACAGCATAGTAGCAAAGGCCAAATACAGTCACATAAAAAAATGATTAGACCATCAAAAGTCATCAAAAACAAAGGTTATGCAACCAAGTACTAACTCCTGTGTGTATCATGCGACTAAAACAGACAGAAAAGAAAACATGGAATGCCTCAAAACACTGTTTTTGTCAGTACAAGGCCATAGCTATTGATGGAAGAACTGAAATAATTTTGGTTATTATCAAGAAAACATGGAAAATGGATAGATGTCAGCTCTGAAATTAAACTCCTATGAGCTATTTTTGTTGTTATCATTATATTTGTCCAAACAAACGTACCTTTAGTTGTACCAGGCATTAAAATGAACAAGAAATTGAAGAAAACACAGGGCGGTCTAATATTTTTTTCTGCAGCTGTAGATATTACAAACAGACTGGCAGTAGTACGGATCAACCACATGTGACAACTGGCCACTTCTGCCACATAGCACAACTGTGGCATCAGCTGAGACTCAGACTTCCACAGTCAATGTGTTGCTTCATGCCAGTGATGGTCATACATACTACTGACTGTGAAGTTGCCTTTTGAACATTTATAATTTCATGATGATAACTCCCATTTCATGAACTCAAACTAACTTGGTTTGAGTTTACTGGAACTGATTACTCAAAAAAGATTCACTTAAAATTCTAGTTTTTGACCCTCATTGCCTAAATTTACATTGCCTGCCTAGAGAAAAACATTCTTTGTACTTTTCTGGCATAAATCCTATTCTTTGCAGACAGATGAGGGCCTTACATCCGATATTTCAAAGTAACTTCTGAAAACAAGCATAATGTTGGCAGTAAAAAGCAGCGCTGGTGTGGGTTTAATTTGATAACATTTAGTTACCCCTTTCGCTTCTAATACATTAGATAAGGATACGGTGCATGGGACTGAAGAAAACATCATTGCAATTACATTAAGAGTATTATTTGTATGCATAAATTAAGTAAATATTTCGTTAACATGAACATATATGTCTCACCTGGTCTTGCTCGAGCCCAGTTTGGCATTGCTAAACCCCACGAGCCCCCCGACAGCACTCGCGCCCTGCACAGATAAACAAACATGTCAAGCATTTAAGGTCAGCAAAAATGTACATAACATAATACTGGAACAGCTGTACCACACACCGCCCCTGTATATGTCAATGATGTCAATTCAGTGAACAACAAAGCCGCCTGAAGCAGCTGCAGTATAGCAACAGCAGGCTAACAGATAGTAGCTTCTAAGCTAACGGTTATTTCCGGGCCGGTCGGTACCTGTGTCGGGAACACGCCATGTTCTCTATAGCTTGCCAACAAAGCAGGCAAATAATCTGGACGCTGCTCTTTCAGAACCGACACCAAACCTTCTGTTAGTCGCATAGCAGATGGGCCATGCAGCCAAGCCGATGCAGCCATCTTGCCTCTCTGCCAAGCAAACGTCACCACTGTGCGACGTGGTGACGTCATTTTCAAGCGCTCTTTGTTGTGGTTCGGCGTTCATCATTCAGTAATGTAAAGGTAAACGAAGTGAGCCGAAAGGAAATAGTTCGTTCCTCCTGCGCCAACCTTACTTGGACTTTAAAATAGTGCTTCTGGAGGTGCTCACGGTCCCCGTCTAGTTTCAACAGATGGCAAATGAGCGGCTCAGGGCTCTGGAGGATGTGGAGAAGGAGATAGCCATGATTCTTCAATGTGCCGGTGAGGAGAAAATCCAGCAAACACACGCACTTGTACAAGAACCGCATTTTTATTGGCAAGTGGATGTAGGTTATTTTCCATTTGTCTGCCACCCTTTGCCTGAGCTGTGTTTAGTGTAGACACATGTTCATTCAAGATTCAAGAATGTTTATTGACATTATGTTCATTTAATGAAATTTTGCGTACAGGTAGTTCTGGGCTTGATAAAAATGTTATGGAAATGAATAACACTTTTTTTGTACACATTTTGCCATTTTAAAATACTTTTGTTTTTAAATCCCTCCATGGTCTTGCATCGCCCTACCTCTCTGAGCTCCTTCACACATACATTGCTACTCGCTCTCTCAGATCAGCTGCTTTTGATAGTGCCCAGAACAATGTGCAAGCTACAAGGAGATGGGGTCTTTGCTGCTGCTGGTCCCAGACTGTGGAACAACCTGCCTCTGTATATCAGACAGGCCTCCTCCTTGCCCGTTTTTAAATCTCTTCTTAAAACCCACTTGTTCTCCTTGGCCTTTTAACACTCGTGCAATGTTGACATTTTGTTTCTCTTTTAATATTTTAACTTATTTTATTTTATTTGATTTTAATGTTTTTAAGGCTTTTATTAATTTGTATTGTGCTTTTATTCTTCTGTACAGCACTTTGGTCCTCTGTGGTTGTTTTAAAGTGCTTTATAAATAAAGTTGGATTGGATTGGATTGGCATGAATTCTGAAGGGACCATCCAGACCTTTCCTCTGGTTCATGTTATGCAGTTAGTTTTAATATTTTTATGCTTAAATTTATTGAAGCTGAATATATCGTGTATTTCTTTGCTGCTTTTTAGTTTGCACTTTGTTTCTAAAGCTGCAAAGACTGAAAGATAAGAATCCTAGTGAACTTGTCCTCATGCTACCAAGTACCTTTACAAATGACAAAGCTCTTGAAACACTTGGAAAATAAACTACCTTTTAGTGTAAAATTGAGTTTTTGGAATTAGTAGGGTATAATTTTATGAATTGCATAAAATGATACATCTTTTTTGGAAATGGTCTCACACCATAATTTAGAAAATACACTTTTTTTTTTTTAGGTCAAAACTCTAAAGCTAAACATGTAGCAACAAATATATATTTAGCTTGCAAAATTCCAAAACCACCATTTGACAAGAAGTACAAAAAAGTTAATCAGCTTTATAGAAGAATAAATCCTGAGTGGAGTGCGTCATCTTGATGCATGATCTGTACCCACAGTTTTACAATAAAAGCCTACCATCAAAGTAAAATGCTCAAAAATATCTGACTTTTTTCATCAGGAGTTTATGGAAAACAGAGCAACACTGCCTTTTTGTTGACATATTGTTGTGTGTGTGTTTTTTTTCTTGTTAGGTAATATTGTTCTGGAACTATCCAAAGACAAACACAATGCCAGCCTCCTGGACCGACAGCTGGTCCAGTTCCAGAGTTCTGTCAACCGTGTGGAGAACGAACTGAGCGGCCAGATCAGATACCTCACACAGGTCCAACACACACAGTACAACACAAAACTGTTTTTATTAGGCCACAAAACAATTCATTCTAAGTACAGGTTAGCTTTGGCTTTGAAGTTATTTTTGGTTTTGGCTTGCTTTTTATTTATCCTATATGTATGAACAACACCAGTCTACAATAAATCTGATAATCAGTTAAAATGCATTAGATTATGAGCACCAGTCTCCTTTCTTTCCCCAGGTGGCTACGGGTCAGCCTCATGAAGGTTCCACTTACTCAGCCAGGAAGGACTGTCAGATGGCCCTGAACAGAGCCGAGTATGCCAAGGTCAAACTGGGAGAACTGGGGCGAACATGTGAAGTCATGCTGGAGCAGCCGCAGACCTGAGAGCCAACAGGACGCCTGTCAGCAGCAGCAGAGCCTAAACTCAGAGTTGTTTTGTTATTTCAAAAAACTTTTTTACATGTACAGAAATTAAAACACGGACAAAATGAGTTGAATTTTGAAGAAAAAAAAAAGTTGACTATGTTCTTATGTGTGTCTGTATGGTGACCCTGTCTGATTCGTTCAGTACAACTATTGCTGACTCTTTGCTTAGTTCCACCGTCGACATTTTCAGTAACTACATATCCTTCTATATGGCAGGGGTTCTCTGGCTTTTTTTTTTTTTTTTTTAATAAAGGTCCATTTTTGATTGGTACAAAAATGAAAATATCATTTTCTCACATAAAGCTGACGAAGCATGATAAATCCAAACAAAAAATAAATATTCTGTTCATCCTTGTTTGTGTTGAGTTACTTATACTGTGTTATAGTTTATCATTTACATAGTTACTATAATATAAAATAACAGAAATAATATCTGGTTATGGTTAGTATGTAGGACTGGATAGAGGTCAGTCTTGGGAGGAGCGTACAGCTGACATTACCTACAGGAGAATTTTAGTTTTAAATAATTGTAACATCACATCAAAGATGAAAAATGTTATTAAAGACACAAGAAAAAAGATATTACTCCACTTTTAATGACTTTACATAGAGTATGTTCCAGTGTGTTTTCTTACTATAGTGTATAGGTTCTGTGAAGGGATTTATTGCACTATTAATATAGTAGTTTATATTTACACAACTCTCTGTGGAGTTTAATAAAACAGATCCTTTCAAATCACGTTATTGATAGAAAAGAGACAAAAATACTGTTAAAGGATCATTTTTAGCTAATGTAGACACATAATCCATGTAGATTGGATGCTGTTGTTCTTCATGCCAACATTCTTGTAACACAATACTGATTGTTACATAATACACCATGATTACAGGAAGTGGTAATACTGGCAGTGTTTTTAAGCAGATAGGAGAGAAATAACATAAAGTCCTTTACATGGAAATCAGTGCATTATGACTTTTATCACAGGTGTCAGCAAAATAGTGTAGAGATAGCTAACATAATAGAACATCTTGAGTAAAATACGATTCAACACTTGTGAATCTTCCGCACTGGACCTTCAAATTACAAATTCCTTTCTAAAATTATTTTTTGGGTTGGTTTCTTAACATTATTTTTTGCCCAGACAAAGGCCCATAACCCACTGAATATAGGTTTGCGGTCTACTTTTGGGTTGCGACCCACCAGTTGAGAATCACTGCTCTAGATGGAGCTAATTGATGAGAATGGTACTGTGCTGTGTGGTCATCCAACACAGAGACGGAGGATCATATGTAACATCCTGTATGAACTCACTGGTAGTCTACAGTTCAAATACAGTCTGTGACAGGTGCAGCAGCTGCTCTGTCCATTCCTCTGCTTCCTTTAGCTTTTGTTTTTGAATGAGCTGATCCAACCCTGCTGGGCACACTGGATAAGAGGAGCTAACAGAAGGGGTCAAATTCATCCTTGTCACTCGTTCCTGTTAGCTGCAGACGAGCAAAGTCTTCAAATACAAAGTCATCATTCTGAGGTGAAGTACTGCGGAGAGGAAGAGAGAAATGTAAACATTCACTTGATTGGCTGTTGTCTAGCAATGATGTCACAAATTAGATGAGACTTTGTGTGATATTTAGTTTGAAATGGTTGTGCTTAGGCCACAGAATTATTTTATTAATCTATTATAAGCAAATATGAAACAAATATTAGAAACTGTGGAAAAGGAATTGATGAAGTTTAAAGAAAATGGTTTGATGTAAATAAGTTATCACTTAATGAAGATAAAACAAAATTTATGGTTTTTGGTGGTGCTAGGGTAAATTATGATATAAAACTGAAAATTAATGAAATTGAAATTGAAAGGGTGTATGAAACAAAATTTTTGGGAGTGATTATTGACCATAAACTCTCTTTATATAAGAGTCTTTATAAAACTCGCGACTTGTTAAACAAAAAATGTTTGCATATGTTGTACTGTTCACTTGTAATGCCATATATGTCATACTGTGTGGAAATATGGGGCAATGTGTATAAAACTAATTTAGACCCAATAATTAAACTCCAAAAAAAGCTATTAGAGTCATAAACAAAGCTGGTTATCTCCAATCAAGTAATCCACTTTTTGTAGAATCTGGTTTACTAAAATTTTTTGATATTGTATATTTAAAAACAATGGAATTTATGTTTCGCGTTAAAAGTAAAAACTTTCCTTTTTGTATTCAGAAAATTTTTAAGTTAAGAGAAGGACATTATAATTTAAGAGGGATGTTTGTGTTTGAAAAATGTAAAGTAAGAACAAACGTTAAATATCACAGTGTTTCAGTTATTGGTGTCAAGCTATGGAACGAACTGAAGGATGAAGTGAAATTGTGTAGCTCACTGTTGAGTTTCAAAAAGAATTTAATTTGTCAAATTCTGAAGGGCTATGAAAGTAATATGATTACAAAATGATTTATAACACTGAATGTAGTATAATTTGTGTTTAAGTATTTACCTGCTGCAACTACGGGTGTAGACGTGAATTAAGGATGTGAATAGGAGAAGCAGAAATAAGCCTCCGGCTTCAGCTTCTTCCTTTTTCAGTTACAAAATGTGTTAATTTTATGTTTGTTTGTTTTTTAATATGTATGTGTTTTGTTTTGTTGTTGTTGTTGTTGTTGTTTTTTAATATGTATATGTTTTGTATTTTGTATTTAACTGAAATAAACATTCATTCATTCATTCATTATACAAGCACTTCCACTAACCCACAATAAAAAATATCCCAGGTAACTGTCACACTTGAAGTAAAAAATTAACTAGCTATGCACAGCCTGAATCACAAACACACACTTACTTAGTGTCCAGCTCTATAAGGCATGCGTCCACAGCACTGTCAGTGGCTAACACAGTAAACAGAAACAAGAACGCATTGGTTAAATCGCTCTTTAATCGTTGCAGCTTATAAAGTGTGTGTACAGTATGTATCATACCTGATGGTGGTTCGGAGCAGACCTGGGTTTTAGGTTTGGGATACATCAGGACAAACGGAAGCTCCACTGCTACATCCCTACACACATGATTTGGGATTACAATTCAAATGGGGCTCAAATGCTCATCAAAGCTACAATAATGACTATATATTTTTATTTATTTATTTCGAACATGTAAAGAAATAAAATAAAACAAAACAAAGCAAAATAAGACAAAAACAAAATAACACTTAAATTAACAGAATCTTTCTTTAAGTACATGCAAGTCTGGATTTTGCATGGTTGCATAGTATTTTAAGGGGGTCATTTTGTATTTATCTGTTTAGTTACAGGACAGTGTGTATTGACAAGATGCATGCGCCAGATTTAACAGAGAAGCTAATTTCCATCTGTTGACCTGGACAAACAACCAACATAACAAACATCACTTAGATTACAAAGTTATAATATACTGGAAGAAAACCGTTAACATGACAGATACAGAAAAGTCTGCTCAGATTGAACAGCTTCAGCCAAATACATAAAATACATTCAATACATACAATACTTCTTGAAAATACACTAACTTTCCTGGAGGCAAGAATAAGATATAAAAGATAGAACGAGAAGGAGAGAAGGAGAAAGAGACAAAAAAACGAGCAAGACGAATAATTAAATAAATAGATAAATAAGCTAATTGTGCAATTGCAAACCAGACAAAAAAAAAGTACATATCACATCTTCAGTCATATTGCACTAAACCCACTTTTGTTAGTCTTTGGTTCATTTATTTGTGTATTTGGACCTTAATAGTTCAAAAACTTTGAATTTGAACCCTTCAGGTGCTGCAAAGCTATCTTTATAATTATTTTGGCAAAAATCAAGTGAATTTCTACCACCCACAACTTCCTCTACAGATGGGATTTGAAGTTAACATTGTGACATGGACATATTGGAAAATACTGAAACCACTAATATTATTAACTGAATTTTCACTGTTACATACCCTCCTCGAGACACCACTGCTTTGACTCTGACTCTGTAGGAAACCAGGATCCCCATTGTGTCCTTATCAGACCCTTCCTTCATGCTATAAAACAGACCAAACACAAAAAAACAGTATGGATGTGAATGTACAATGAGAGAAGAGAAGAGAAGAGAAGAGAAGAGAAGAGAAGAGAAGAGAAGAGAAGAGAAGAGAAGAGAAGAGAAGAGAAGAGAAGAGAAGAGAAGAGAAGAGAAGAGAAGAGAAGAGAAGAGAAGAGAAGAGAAGAGAAGACAATTTAAGATAAGATAAGATCATTTAAGATATTTAAGATAAGATCATTTAAGATAAGATAATTAAAGATAGGATAATTTAAGATAAGACCATTTAAGATAAAATAAGATAATTTAAGATAGGATAATTTAAGATAAGATAGGACAATTCAAAATAAGATCATTCAAGATAAGATAATTTAAGATAAGATAAGACAATTTAAGATAAGATAAGATAATTTAAGATTAGACAATTTAAGATAAGATAATTTAAGATAAGATAAGATAATTTAAGATAAGATCATTTAAGAAAAGATCATTTAAGTCAAGTTAAGTTAAGTTAAGATAAGATACATAGGAATTATTATGCAGAGGTCTCTCAGGGTACAAGTATAAAAGCATAAAAGATACAATCAGAATAAAAGTTATAAGATATAGGCAGAATAAAAGTAGAATAAAAACAGAAAATTCATGTGTTTTCGGTGCATACATGGTGCTGGAGGCCAAGTTAGTGTCTTCATGCTTAAGCCGTCCATCCAGGGCGAGGCCTCTCTTCTCCCTGTTGGCGTTCAGCGTGGGGGTCAGAGTGTAGATCTTACAGAGGGTGGAGCTGGGAGAAACCTGGTCCCTAAGTTTGAGGGTGAAGACGTATAACAAGGACAACAGAACAGAACAGAACAGAATAGAATAGAATAGAATAGAATAGAATAGAATAGAATAGAATAGAATAGAATAGAATAGAATAAATTTAGTGATTTATTCCAAACATGTAATGAAATTTAACATATATGTGAACAAGTAAAACAGAAATAATAATAGAAAAGTCAACAATCAAGACAATCTTAGAAAGAAAAAAAAGCACAATAGTTTCATTTACATGTCCGAAAAGAGGTGGGAAAAAGTGCAACTTATTCAACCCCGCCCCTTCTCCATAAAATATTAATAATATACTGTATATGTTTCTCCCTCTTCCTTTTACATTGCTCTTTTATATTTATATTCACACACACACTCATTGATCCATATACACAAACATATATACACACCTTTATACAAAAACACTCAACATACAAGCACACATACACACACACACACATATATATATATATAATCAATTACTTTTGCACTTCTTAATTGTGCTGGCAAAATATAAATAAATAATAAATAACTAAAAAATAATAGAATATTTTACTGCCACTGTTACAGGAACAATGAAAATTCGTTTAGCAGCTCTGTTCTGTTTAGCAGCAAAACAATTGGTGCAAAAACAACTGTATAAAATATAATACAAAATACTGAAAAAATTAAGAAATGTACAAAAGCTACAAAATAAAATATTACATATACATATAGTACTAAAGTATTACAAAAACTGTAGCAAGAAACAATTGAAGCCGTATATAAAAATTCCCAATGTATTAAATGTGATACAAAAATGTATCATAAATATGAAGGTAGATTTGTTTCTTTATTATTCAATTTTAAAAAAAAAGTTGCTTTAACCGAGAAAAATTTTCAATCAAAAAAACTTCAGTCAAAAAAAACAAAGATAAAAAGTGTTCAAATGTAAATTTTGGGTCTCAAATATTTTTTCGAAGTCAAACACTTTTTCTTTGATTGAAAAGTTTTTTTTTTAATTGAAGTTAGGGGTTTTTTTAATTGAAAAAAAAATTTTTGGGTTAAAGCCCCCCTTTTTTATTGATAAAAAAGAAAGAAATCTACCTTCGTACGTAACAAAATGATACAGCAAAATGCTTCATTTGTTTATTGTTAAACTGTCGAATAAACATCTCAATTCCAAAAAAATGTTAATTTTGCGGCTTCTTTTGACGGATCAGGTTTTACAGGGTTTACTAAAAAGCCCAGAAAAGACCAAATAAAGGCTAAATGTCCCTTTGACCAACACTGTGGTTTATGCATGAATGACTTTGATGACAAAAAAGTAAAAACCTTTACATAAAAATAAAAAGCAAATACAGAAAAAGAAATGTAAGACAAAAAAAGGTACTCACTCTGCTTCCACCTGGGCTACTGAACATTTATACTGAGCCGTGGTGAACAGACAGATGTCAGCATACTGACGAACTGAAGAGAGATAATTAGACTGGAGTTAAAAGTCAGAGTTAAACTATACGTAGATGTGTGTGAATGTGTGTGTGTGTGTGTGTGTGTGTATGTGTGTGTGTAATTACCAGATATCTTGAGTTTCTTCACAGTCTTGGTGGAGTAGTTGCTGACATGGACGTTAACACTGATGGCTTCACCGTGGTAGTACAGCTGTAGGGTGATATTCACAGCGGTGTGTATCTCCAGGTAAATACACTAATGCATCAGAGTACATGTGTTGGTGTGTTACCCCCTTATCCAGTGATGCCTCCAGGTGTAGCGCTCTCTCAGACATTAGGAAGCTGCGGCTTGTCTCCACCATTGGCTGTGGACCGTCCTTCTCTGGAGCGTACTGAACTTTACGGATCAATAAATGCACAGAGTTCCTGAAACACAAACACATGCATGAATCTGCCATAACACACAGACCACTGACAGGTAAAGGGGTACACTGTAAGCCCGGACTTTGTATTTACTAAAAATGCTTTAATTACAGTGTACTTAAATGATTTAAGTTTTATTCCATTACTATAAAATGTGAAGTATATTCTCCTAATTTGAAGACATAGTCGAAAGTACGAAAAAGTTTAAGCTGAATAGATTTAAATCACTAAGTTTTAGTCATGACCACACCTTTTTATCTCCGCATTGCATTGTGGGTATTGGGCATGTTGTTGAAAATGTGTTCTTTTTCTGTGCAGGGGTTCAGAAGGGTTGTGGTGTTAGTGTTAATTTGGACTTAATGTGTGTATGGCAATGTTTATTGGCCTTTTTGTGTTTGTTTTTGTATTTTTGTAGTGCTGCACCATGAGTGAGAGCCAAAGGCCAAACAATGGCTTTCCTGTTCATCCAAGATTGTTGTTTATATATGTGGATTTTTATGCTTTGCCAAATTAACCCTTTCATGCATAGTGGTCACTACAGTGGACAGATATTCCAAAGTTGTTCTCTTGTATATTCATGGGTTTTGTTGTTATACTTGCATATCAGACAACACAATGGACGCCTATGCATCCTCCCAAACACTGCTGTTCATACAATTATTGTAACTTTGCTGTTCATGATAAACCTGATCTGCAGTGACATGTTTTAGTGTAAATTAGTTGCTAATTGTTATTAGACTGTAATTAACAGTTTTCTGAAACAGGGGACAAAAGTTTGACAGTTTTACTTTAAAAATGCTGTCCATTACAAAGGACATTCCATTAAAAAAAACAATCAATAAATAAAAATTATTTTAAAAATGTATCTGAAAAAACTGTTGCATTATGCAGTTTCCAATCAAGACAATTTTTAATGTAAAAAAGCTAAAACAGTCAAATTCCTGGGTCTCAGGAGGATATTATCTCCATGAAATGAGTAATAACTAATATTAGAGTATGATAAAATGTGAGAAAACATTAGCGATTTAGCAATTAGCGGCATTAACAATATTTTTATTTTATAGTTTTCACACAGTATATCACTTTCTGATGATGAGTTTTAAATATGTGTGTTTTTTGCTTCAAAAATTTAATACATGGTGTCCAGCTGAGTGGACATTTTTGTGACTCCACGAAAAATAGGTTCATAAAAAAAAAAAAAAATTCATTTGCATTGTGTTTTTTTCATGCCTAAAGAGGAATAAAAACACTCAAGAAAAATATTGACTAAGGTTCTCATAATTCATGCATGAAAGGATTAAAAGCACTTCCTGTACTGGTAAATTACGTTGAGCTAACTCCCTGCCTTACTTCCATCCATGCTACAATACATTAAGTTGAATAATTATACAAAGCAAGTTGTATTGAAAAGATTTCAATTTAAATCAACTTGGAATTGAGTACAATGAATTGATGATATTAAGTCTAATGATTATACAAAGCAATTGACACTGCAACAAATTTTAAGTTAAATTAACTTGGCATTTAGTGTGTTGGACTTAAAATAGCAATTCCATTCAAATCAAGCATTTAAGTTTAATACACTCAAGTTTTCATTACTCATTACTTAAATTTTTTAAGGCAACCGGTTTACTCAAATGTTTAAAGTAAACTCAACTTATCTGGTCTTACAGTGTAGCAGTGTTAACCCACAGAGACCCAAATACCCACCACTGATTAAAATCATCTACTGATCTATACTGTTTAATACCTGTTGATCCACTAATCCTATCAATACATGTAAATAACTGGTGTAAAATACAGTTCTTCATGTTTTCATGGTCATCAGATATGACCCATTTGGACATTCAGAGGCTCCGTAGTTACCGTGGAAATACTGTCATCTTCTGTAACATCGATTCACCAGTAAAACCCACAGAGTTGGATCAATGACAGTGGATGGACACACTAGGTTTATCTTGAAATAGTCACTTTTTTCGGTTTTCTCTGTTGTTGATTCAATAACACTTAACTTTAATCGGACCTTTTATGAAAATCTATGTGATAAATGTATTAAATATGGCAAAACACTTGATTTTCACTGAAAAGATGCAAAATATTGAGGATTATTTTAGTAATAAATGGTATAAAATCTCTTAAGAATTGCTAAATTTAGAGAAAAAAAATCAACACAAAAGTAGCACTGGGTCTTTATGGGTTAATAATCTTGTTACAGTGGAACCTGTCAGTGGGTGGGATATACAGTCAGGTCCATATGTATTTGGACAGTGACTCAAAGTTTGTAATTTTGAGTCCATACAACACCACAATGGATTTGAAATGGAGCAATCAACATGTGAGTGAAGTGTGGATTTTCAGCTTTAACTCAAGGGGCTTAACAGAAAATATTGCATTAAAATTACTGCATTAATTTAGGAATTACAAAAACTTTTAAACAAAGTCCCTCCATTTTCAGCAGCTCAAAAGTAATTGGACAACTGCCTAACAAGCACGTTCATGTCCAGATGTGAGCAGCTGGATGGAAACACATTTAGTGGTTGGAGTACATAGAGGAATAGGTCTTCCAAATTGATTCACTATTGCCTGCTGGTAGAAAAAAAAGCAGTATTTTTGGAGTATGGGGTGTATGCTAACCTTGAGTGGACCTTCTCCTCCACCGTCTTTGCGCAGAATGCTTGGAGCTCATAATCAACTCCACATGCCTTCCCAGTGTCCTCTGGGCCTGGCTGAAGGGTCACTGAACAAGGCAGGTTCTGCGGAATCTAACACATATAAACAAGGATGAAGTGCAGTTAGCAGCTCTGAGTGTCCAGGAACAATCAACACAAAACATCCAATAGTGGACATATATCCTCACCCCTATAATGTGCACACATACCTGATCAATTCACTGTTTCCTCTTTCCAGGAGACTCAGGTCAGTTTGGTTGGAAAACTTCAAAGAACAGTTTTGTACTTTAACTTAATCTAAGCCAAGCTGGCTTGCTAACTAGCTGTTTAATTAACCCTATAACGCCAAAGGTATCATATTTGATACATGAGTTTTGAAGCCCTCTACACTATCAGAGTGCTATTTTTTTTCTTGAAAAACCTAATGTACACAATTAAATACATGCAATACACAGATAATCCACCAGGGGGAGGAATTCATTCACCAGAGGTCTTTCCAGTGACACTACGAGACTGTCATTAATGAGGAAGGAGGAAGAACTTTGACAATTTTGAAAAGGAATTACCAATTTGTTCGACATGTTTGTATTATGTTATGTTTTTGTTTGTTCAAATATAATAATATTTAGCATTGAAACCTGATGTATCAAATATGATACAAAATTTAAGCTCATACATAGAGATTGATATTTGAAAAAAAAAAAACAAAAAACAACTTTTTTGGTTGTTCAGAAGGAACAATAAAGGCTCCAGTTTCAAAGAACTGGAATTTTCTGTCAGTGATTTAATGGTTCAGGCTTTACAAGGTTAAGAGACATTAGTAGCTGTGCTCCATGGGTAATATTAGCTTACAGCTAGCCAGGTTGCTAGTAAGTTGTTACATATCATTAGCCTCATAGCATAATTGCCTAAGTCATATATTTTTTGTCATTTATTGGGATATCTACATGACTTTACTCTCCTAACACTGCTGATTCATTTTATGCAGATATCACAATTTGGCAAAAATATGACAATTATGTTATGAGGCTAACGATATGCTAAGCTGCCTTAAACTTGTGTCATCCGCAGACCCCTGATGCTTCTGGTGATTTGAATTAAAATCTATATTAACTCTTTTTAATGGCAGTCAGATCATTTTGATTCATTTTGCAGGTGACTATAATCCTGTAAATGATTTCTGACTAGTAGTATTGTGGTCTGTGATTTTCCACAGTGGAAAATGGTCGTCTACTGTATATCATAAACTAAGTCTCAAATGCCTCAATTAAAGTAATGTTCAAATGATTTAACAGATGTAACAAAACATATAAGATGAAAATGATGCAGATGAAGTGAAATACATAACAAGACAAAAATGGCATAAGATGTAAAAGACCTTGAAGACACACAAAGGAAGGTAAAAACACAAATGTAGGCAATGACTTCACAAGATAGGGGTTATTTTGTCAATTTGAATAATTTTAAAGTACTGTTTAAGTTGCATCTGAAACTGCTTCTAATGAAGTACAATAAAATACATATTAACTACGACGAGAATGGGTAACAGAACCAACATTTCCTCTTCATTTCAGTGCTCTGTGAGATTCGATCGATGGATATTGTGAGTGACAGACGTAGTATCCGAGTACTGCAGCAGTCTTACAGTAAAGCTGAAGGGGTAGGCGTTTGGACCCAGCTTCTTCAGGAGCTTCTCCTGCAGATGGCTCACAGGTTTGGTCTCCTCTGGTAGGGGAGGGTAGGCCTGGAGGGCTCGGAAGTACAGAACCTTCCGGAAAGACACAACCAGGACATCCAGGTCCTCCCGACCATAACGGAAGGCACAAGTCAGAGTCACAAACACTGTCGACAAGGACACAAGCAGGTCGGTGGTAATTCATTCATATCCCTGGGCTAATAAGCACAGACAGGAATATTTTAATGGTATTGATCTGGTACAATGGTTATTTTTATTTATTTTATGTTATCTATCTATCTATCTATCTATCTATCTATCTATCTATCTATCTATCTATCTATCTATCTATCTATCTATCTATCTATCTATCTATCTATCTATCTATCTATCTATCTATCTATCTATCTATCTATCTATCCATCCATCCATCCATCCATCCATCCATCCATCCAGTACTCTGGTTCAGTCAGTTACTCTGTTTCTATCTTAATGCTGACATACCTTTTCGTTCTTTCAGGTATTGTGGGTCTACAAGAAGAACTCCTTCTGCAAACACAAACACAAAACTACTTAATGATGCTGAACATACATATGCAGGTGAAACTGATCTGCCTTAGCGGAGGTCTGCGCTCTCCGAGTGCTTCTAGTTATTATGATGTAAGTTGACGGTTACCCATAGTAACACCACCATGAATGTACTTTGTTTCTATTTTTTCACACACATTTTGGTTACATAATGCAAATACTGTCGAACGAGTTCATTCTAATTTGGTATAGGCCTATTGTGTTCATTGTTCTGGTTTGAGGTCAAGGACAGGAGCGAGTATTTACAACGTTATTATGTTAAGTGATTTGATGATGAGAATGGGGGTGGGATTAAATACATTTTTCTTCTTCCCACTCCTTTTCGAGTGTAAATGAATGATGTTGGAATTTTGAACTTCCATGTATTCTGTAAACGCTCGGAATAAACAAATAAAGAAAAGAATGAATGAACGTTGTGATGTTTATTGAGACATTGCATAAGTATTGTGTGACATAAATGAAAGACAACTGCGTAATCGAAGCTTCTAAGCAGTTCAATGTTATATTAAGTGTGGGACATTTTTGGCCACTCACTGTATATTAGTGCATGTATGACACATTATTTTGTCATTATTTTTACATCTAGACAGTGCAATGGCCATGGTTAGGTTAGGTTTAGACATAAAAACAACTTTAAGTTAAAGTTGGAAAGTTTGTTTTCTGTTTATTTTCATTTAATCATATCCATCAGTTTGTTTTTTTATTATTATGATTTTTTTGTTATTCTGTATGTCCAACAACTGAATGTGAATATGTCCAAAGCATACATTTCTTTGCTTTTTTTGTATGCAAGAATGTTTGTCCTCTGTTGGAGCTGTACTGGGGTGGGGGCTAGTTTGTTGTTACCCCACCCTCCAAAGGGGAGGGAAGGGGTATTGATTTTGCTTTGTTTGTTTGTTTGTTAACACTTTAGCAGCAAAATTATTGTTTGAATTCATACCAAATTGGGTTTACAGATTGCCAGTGACCCAGAATAGACATGATTGCATTTTGGGAAAAGAATATCAAAGTTCAAATTTTTTATGAATTTTTTAAATCTTTTTTTTTTCCCACAATTTGTCTATGCTGGCCATTTGCTGACATCAGCACATGCATAGACATGATGACATCATCTGGATTGATGTCAAAATAAGTTACAATACGTGCGAGGGGTGGGGTTTGTTATGCCTGGCACCACTTGTTATGTTGTTGCTGTTAAAACCTGCTAAAATGCCAATAAATAAACCTTGATTTAAAAAAGTTAAAGTTAGAAAAAAGGGTCAAAGCTACAGTTAAGAATACTTAAAAAGAGGTCAACAGAGCATGACGTGTGACACAAACCCTGATGTCCTGTGTGTCCACAAACTTTGGCCTTCCATCATAACAATCTGGACCACCTCCTAAGAAGGTTTTTTCTACTTACTTTGATTTCTGCCTGGATCCTTACATGTCAAAAACAGATGCTGTAGGGGTGCTCTGAGTGTTGAAAACAGAGGCCCATGACCAAACAAGTGGTAGAATGAGATGACTTGTGAGTGACAGTGGGTTTGTCTATGGATATGAGACTCACCTACTGGATCCACATGGTCTAGATGATCCACAAAGTCTCTGTTTCCCAGATAAAGTGTGAGCTGAGGACAGAAAGGAAAAAGTACATTTTAAGGTACAGAGCGTTAATTAACACACAAATGAGGCATTAACCCATAAAGACCCAGTGCTGCTTTTGTTTCAGTTCCCAAATGAATTTTTCTTTCTATTTAACTTTTCTTAAGTGATTTATCACCATTTATTACCTCTGTATTTTTGCACTTTTTCCAGTAAAAATCAGATATTTTCCTATATTAAATTTACAGATCATGTCCTTTTAATCATCATTCTGATATTAGATTTGAGGGTTATTATAACAAAAACAGAGAAAACTGAACAAAAAGTGACTTTTCACTAAAATATATCATTAACTGAACATAAAAACAAGCATCTCCAACAACTGTCATTTATCGAAGAACATGAGTTTGACTGGTAATCAATGTTGTTCACTACAGAATGTCCAAATGGGTCATATCTGATGACAATGAAAAGATGACAAACTGCATTTTGCACCAATTATTTACATGTAGTGATAGGATTAATGGATCAAAAGGTATTAAATATATTACATCAGTAAATGGTTTGAGTTACCAGTGGCTGTTTGGGTCTTAATGGGTTAAGATCAGCCCACACCTCGAAGTGAAGGTCACTCCAGGGAAGAACAGAGTGACTAATCGAATCCTCACACACTTTTCTTACCTTATTGTTTGTACTGGACTTCTTAAAAACCCTAAGAGAAAAAGGTGAGAAGTACAATGAATTGAAACCCTCTTATAATGTCTTATGTCTGTGAACTGTTGGACAGATGTTATGGACAAATGGAGGATGATGCGGTGGCAGTGACCAGCTGAACAGATGTACAGTGTTGTGAAAAAATTCTTCCCCCTTCCTGATCTGTTAGTTTTTTGCATATGTGTCGCACTTAAATATTTCAGATCATCAAACACATACACCACTGTGGAGGAATTGTGGCCAGGTCTCCTACAGAATTGTTTTAATTCAGCCTTATCGGAGGGTTTTTTGGCCATGAACAGCCTGCATCTCCATCAGATTGAAGATACCAAGACAATTTTCAGTTGTTCCATTGTCAGATTTTTTATTTTTTTTGCTAAATTCAAGATTTGTTGGGTTTTTTTTTTTTTTTTTTTTTGCTTAATTCAAGCAAAAAATGATTCTTGAGAGGTACAGTATTCAATAATGACAATGAGGCCTGTTTGTTTATGGATGATGTTGTATTGATAAATCTGCTGGAATTATTGAAGAAAACTGTTGAATTGTTGAGTCTGTTTGTATGACTGTACTGCCATGATCATATTGTTGTGTGTAATTCAATTACTGCATTATGTATTTGTTGTGGTTCGATGCTAAAATTTGGTAATTAGTATTGTTTGATTCTTGTATCAAGTTAGTGATAAAAGTGTAAAAGCACTGAGGGGTAGGATTAAATAAATTTCTACTTCTTCCTACTCCTTTTCGACCATGCAAAATTCAGACTTGTATGTGCTGAAGATATATTCTCTCCATTTAAATATTTTATTTTATTTTGTTTTGTTTTATTTTGTTTCTTTGCATCTTCAAAATAAATAAACAAATAAAATAAAATAAAATAAAATAAAATAAAAAAATAATAATCTGCCAATGGAACAAGTGAAAATTATCTCGGTAAGATTTCTTGAAAGAAGATTTTCCAGATCTATTGTCTAAAAATAATTTCTTATATCTCACTGAAAAGTTCCTCTTTAGGTGATTATGTCTTATTTTAAGTGTGATGAGATATTTTGACCAGAAATGAGAAAAATACACTTGGTAAGATTTAGATTTTTGCATTGTTCTTTAATTTGTTTAGATGATCTGCTGCAGTTTGAGACCTTTTAACCTACTTCACTTTTTTTCAGACATGTTCTATTTAAGTTATTTCTTGGTTCAACTGGTCTGGCAGTAATTAGGTCTGGATGTGGCTAGTGACACTGAACTCAGTTTTAAAATGTTTAATTTTGTGATGTAACAACAGGGGGAAATTACTTTTTCATACAGGGGCATGTAGGTTTACATATCTTTTTTTCCCTTGATAAATAAAATCATCATTTAAAAACTGCATTTAGATTTACTCAGATCAGCTTTGTCTAATATTATAATTTCTTTGATTATCTGGAACATGTAAGTATGACAATAATGCATAATTACAGTCTACTCTCGTTATACCGCCAACTTCCGTTCACGGCCAAATTGGCGGTATAGCGAAAATGGCGTTACAACGGGTTGCGTCCATAATGTGTATGTCTTTACTATATGATGTCTATGCTGCCTCCGTTAACCCGTTCTAATTGCGTTTCTAAATAAATCTTGATTCTGTTATGTTGTAAGGCAGGGATCGGCAACCTTTAACACTCAAAGAGCCATTTCGACCCGGTTTCCACGGAAAAGACAACACTGGGAGCCGCACCTCGGAGGTGCCACGGCGGCGCACCTCGGAGGTGCCGCGCCACGACGCTGGCGGTATACCGGTCGGGAAATCAATGGTATAAGTGTTGTTTGTGCATGGAACTGGGCTGGCGGATGGCGATAAGCGGAAATGGCGGTATAACGGCGGGCGGTTTAACGAGAGTAGACTGTATAAGAAATCAGGAAGGGGAAAACACTTTCTCACAGCACTGTATTACCATTACCATTAGGTTGAAATGTCATTTGTATTCCACATTGATTACAATACAATTATAATATAATATAATGTAATCCAATGCAACATAGCTTTTTGCTTCTCTCTTATCTATCTTTTGAGTTGTATATGCAGCTGTATTTTCATAAACATGAAATTTGTGTTTTACTGCTGCATTCTTTTCTAATTTACATTTTTCATACTGTTCACATATTGTATCACATCATTTCAAAAGCCTATTTAAAAAAAAAAAAACAAAAAAAAAAAAACTGTGGATATTATTGCAGCCACACACACACACACACACACTCATAAACTGTGTAATAATGTCATGCAGTATTTCCCGTCTTTCACCCACACTCCACAGTAGGATGTGAATATACAATGAAAGTTAGCGAGCAGCAGTAATGGTTAATGGTGGTTAATGGTGTCGGACAGGAAGAATATTGTAAACTAAAGTAAATCACATATTATGCCTCAGTCAAATGTCGCCATGAAATCGCATTTTAATGATGTGTGTGTCCTGTCAATGAGCACATGTGTTGGACTGGCAACAGAAAAACAAGGTCATTCACCCTTACTCTACAGAAACGCACACTCAAGGAGAAATAAAGACATGTAATCCACCCAAAGAGAATCCAAACATTTACAGAGGACAGGAAATGTTAAAATAAACAAACAAGTGGTGCCAGGCACAACAAACCCCGCCCCTCACACGCATTGTAGCTTATTTTGGCATCGATCCAGCAAATGTCATCATGTCTATGCATGTGCTGATGTCAGCCTCTATATATGTGCCAAGTTTGAAGTAAAATGAAACAAAATTGATGGTTTTATAGACATGTCAAATTTCAGCCATTATAAGTAAATGGGAGAAAAAAAAACATGTAAGAAATTCAAAGAATTTTTTAACTTTGACCTACTTTTCCAAAAATGTAATGACATCTATTTTGGGTCACTGGCAATCTATGAACCTAATTAGGTATGAATTCAACCAATAGTTTTGCTGCTACAGACATTTGAAATTTCGCTCATTATAAGTAAAAGGGAGAAAAAAAAAGAGTTTAAAAAATTCATAAAAAATTTTAACTTTGACCTACTTTTCCCAAAATGTAATCACATCTATTCTGGGTCACTGGCAATCTATAAACCCAAATGTAGTAAAATTCAACCAATAGTTTTGCCGCTACAGACATGTGAAATTTCACCCATTATAAGTAAATAGGAGGAAAAAAAAAAAAACATTTAAAAAATTCAAAACATTTTTTACTTTGACCTACTTTTCCCAAAATGTAATGACATCTATTCTGGGTCACTGGCAATCTGTAAACCTAATTAGGTATGAATTCAACTAATAGTTTTGCTGCTATAGACATTTGAAATTTTGCCCCTTAATAAGTAAATGGGGAAAAAAATATTTTAAAAATGTATAAAAAATGTGAACTTTGACCTATTGTTCCCAAAATGTACCGATATCTATTCTGGGTCACTGGCAATCTATAAACCCAATTTGGTATGAATTCAACAAATAGTTTTGCTGCTACAGACATTTGAACTTTTGCCCATTATAAGTAAATGGAAAAAAAATAATTTTTTTTTTTTTTTTATAAAAAATCTGAACTTTGACCTACTGTTCCCAAAATGTACTGATATCTATTCTGGGTCACTGGCAATCTATAAACCCAATTAGGTATGAATTCAACTAATAGTTTTGCTGCTAGAGTGCTAACAAACAAACAAAGAAACAAACTGAACCAAAAACAATACCCCTTGCCTCTCTTTCGGAGAGTGGGGTAAAAAAAATACAAACACCCCAAATGACAAGAAGAAAAAGTAAAACATTTTCTTAAGTAAAATTTTAAATGAACATTTCGGAGCAACAGTAACTCAGCTGAAAAACAATGTTGAAGCCATCGTGTTTGTTTGGAAACAAAAGTGACTGTATATAAAAGTGAAGCTCCACCCCTGTCTGGTTTTATTTCAGGAAAAAAACTGTATCAGAGTCAAAGATAAGAGATTAAGTTTTTTTTTAATCCTGTCTGAATTACGCTATCATTTACAGAGCCTTCACACACAAAAATAGATTTAATTTGTAAACTGGCTTGAGCGGCCATGGCAGCCCAATGAGTGGATCCACAGCCCAGAATATAGAATTATTATAATAGGTGTATAGTTCCAAAAATAAAAGTACCCACTTGGTAATTCCCCTCCTGGAATGTTTGAACACCCAGGGAACCCTTTTGCCTGAACATGCTGGAAGCAGTAAGAGGTAGATTTAACACAAACTAATAAAGAAACAGTCAGTAATCATGACAAGATGAAGCTTTAATGAAGCCCTGAAGCTTTCCATGCAGTTGGTTTGGTGTCCTGGGCCAATAAATGTGGACAATGAATGTAAAACAGGAAGAGTGACTGACGTGACCGGTGTGTGAAGCTTTGAACAGAACTGTGCTTAATAATGCCAATAAATGAAACCATCAGACATGTTCCATTCAGGACAGAGCAGAATATTTTTTAGAAACAGACAGAGATTTCTTAGTAATTCTAAGTGAATGCACACAGCAGTAGTTTTAAGACCTTTTATCAAACAGCTGTACAGGAATGTGCTGCGTTTCACTTTGGGAGGAAATCCTGTCACCTCAAACCAAAAAAGTCACCAGTGTATGTAATGTTTTCTGCTGAGGTCAGCACTGATCACATGATACAGGACATTAGAGTTTGAATCTAATACCCAGCAGCGAACTAACGAATGAATGCCCTGTTCTGATTTTACTGCTTGTACATCAGTATTTTACTTTGAAGGACATCGATCTGAATTCATGTGTTCTGAACTTGTCATTTCAAAAGCTTGTATTGAACTTAAAGGTATGAATGTGCTTCAAAATTATACCAAATATGTTCAGTTACTTAAAAGTACAACATTTGTGCAAGCAACGAAGTTGACATTAACATTCAATGTAGACTGTGTTACATCTGTAACATGGAGTGTCCATATTTGGACAATAGAGAGGGAAGAGCGAGAGGTGAGACATAGTAAATTAAAGGTAGTTTACTGAAAACACTGACATAAGACTGAACACTACTGTGGTAAATATGACCAAATAATGTCAGGTACTTGATAAACACAAACGCAGACTTTAACCAAAGGACTAAACACACTATAGTGCTATAGCTAAGTAGGCTAACAGACCATAATCCAATATGAATTATGACAATTGGCTAATGTAGCTAAGCTACGCTAAAAGGCTAAGCAGCATAAATGTATAATTGAAAATTTTATTTTTTATTTAGTTTTTCTATTTTATTTTCAATGTCAGTTTAGATTTAGTAGTCAAAAGTAGTAGTTACTATGACAAATATATTTATAAGAATCTGAAACCTGTGGCATATGATTCAAATTTGACTTTTTTTTCTCCACATTATTTATTTTATCCAAAGCCACATTACACTAAAGTATAAAAGTAGTTCAGGTGAGGTAACAGCCTTTGAGGGATAAACTACAACTAAGCTAACTTTACAATACAATGTTGATTTGGTTTAGTTTGCACATTTTGTTTTTTTTTTTAAATTTTCATTTATATTGCATCGCACAAAATCACGGTATTTAAAAAAAAAAAAAAAAAAAAAAATCAGTTTTATGTCTTTATTATATTCACTCCCACAGATGGTAAAGATTTGATTTATTCAAAACTCATGTCAAAACTGTAAAAGAGCGTTTGACTGACGTTTAATAAAATACCTTAAAATACTTTTTACCTTTAAAATAAAACTATTTATCCAAAATTGTAAACAGCATACACTGGCTTTAGTGTATTAGATATGTCAGTTTAATACTGACACAGACAATAAGATAATAAACAGCACTAACACTTCGATTATTATTATTCTTTTATTATTTTTTAAATTTTCATTTTTAAAAGCTTTACTGTAAAAGTCTAGGTTTAAAACAGTCTTAACTGTAAAGGGCAGATGGACTTTTCTTCTTCCTGCTGTTTCCCGTTTTCTCTAAAAAGGAACAGTGTTTTCCAGGCTGTTTTCCAAAATCTAACGCGTTTCTTATGGTTTTTTGGAACAGAATTACGCATAGATACACGTAAAAACTGAACATCCAACAGTCGGGAATGAATATGGACATTTATTGACAGTAAATGTAAATTTATAGTCGTAAACAGTTTACTGAGGAGTTACAGACTGGAATGTGTTTATATGAAGCGCTGTTGTGCGACGTTCCTGCAAATATAAAACCATTATCATAAAGTCTGTGGGTTAAGTTATTGGTGCATTTTGTTGATAACTTTAGGAAATGAACACACACTATAGTACACAGTAGTTATTTTGTGAGTTACAATTAAAAAAAAAAAAAAAAAGTGAAATAAATAAAACAGACTAAAACAAACAGTCTGTGCTTTATGAATCTGTGGAACATAAATAAAACAGATCTGAACTCTTACCTGCTCCCGACTTTTTCTCCCATCTTTTCTGTTCTGGGTTCGTATTAATCCTCTGTTCTTGCTGCTGTTGCTTTTTCTGACGGATTTTTAACACCGTCTGCCTGTTTCCGCTGATGACGTCACAAGCCACGCCCACACGCACTCTGATCTATCTATCTATCTATCTATCTATCTATCTATCTATCTATCTATCTATCTATCTTAGTAAACTCTTCAATCTTATCTTTTAAATTCACTTTTTTTTATTTTAATGTCTTACTTTTCTCTATTTTCATTCTAATGTTAATTTTCACATATGATTTTAACCCTTTCATACATACTGGTCACTCCAGTAGACAGTTATTCTACAGCTGTTCTTTCGTATATTCATGGGTTTTGGTGTTTTAGTTGCATATCAGTCAACACCCTGGACACTTATGCACTATCTCATACACTGCAATTCACACAATTACTGATAAATACTTGGTAAACCTGATCTACAGTAACATGTTTGAGAGTAAATCAGTTGCTATTTGCAATTAGACTGTAATTAACAGTTTTCTTAAACAAAAAGTTAAAAAAAAAAAAATTATGTCCATGAAGTGAGGTAATAACTTGTATTAGAGTATGATAAAATGTGAGAAAACATCAGATTAGCTGCATTAAAAAAATTTCATAGTTTTCACACAGTATATCACTTTCTGATATTGTATTTTGAATACATGTTTCTTTTCTTCAAAAATTAAACGCATGCTGTCCAGCTGAGTAGACATTTTTGAAACCCCATAAAAAACAGGTTCATAAAAAATTTCAATGACATTGTTTTTTTCATGCCTAAAGAGGAACAAAAACACTCAGGAAAAAAATCTTGACTAAGGGTTTAATAATTCATGCATCAAAGGGTTAATATAATGAATGTCTTTTTTTTTTTTTTAATTCTGTGACTGCATTTTAAAATTATGTTTTATCTGATTATTTTAATGTCTTTTTTTTTTTCCTTTTTTGATTTCAATGTAATTTCAATGTCTTGCTTTTTTTTTCTTTTGTATTTTTTTTTATGCCTTTGTAAAGCACTTTGAGTTACCCTGTGTGTGAATACTGCTATACAAATAAACTAGCCTTGCCTATCTGTAAAATACAAAATATAGATGTACAGACATAGAATCAATAATCAACAATCAATGATCAAAAAGTAAATGCAAAAATACGATAGCAAATAAAAGTCAGAAGCACTGACACAAAACTACTCCTTTATTATCCAAAGGGACACCATATCTGATGCTTTTCCACTACACTGAAGACAAATGTAGATAGATTTATTTAACCCTTTCATGCATACTGGTCACTCCAGTGGACAGTTATTCTCCAGCTGTTCTCTTGTATATTCATGGATGTTGTTTTGGTTCCATATCAGCCAACACAGTGGACACTTATGCACCATCCCATACACTGACATTCATACCATTACTGTAACTTTGCTTTTCTAAATAAACCTCATCTGCAGTAACATGTTTGAGTGTAGAAAAAAAAAAAAAGCAAATTGTTATTAGACTGTAATTAACAGTTTTGGTTCTTTTTTTTTTTCTTTTTTTAACCCATTAAGACCCAAACATCCACCATCTACCAAAATCATCTACTGATATAAACTGTTTAATCCCTGATGATCGACTAATCCATATCAATAATTGGTGTAAAATAGAGTTATTCATCTTTTCATGGTCATCAGATATGACCATATTTGGAGGTTCAGAGGCTCTGTAGTTACCTTGGAAACACCGTCATCTTCTACAACACTGATTCACCAGTAAAACCCAAAGAGTTGGATCAGTGACAGTGGATGGACACTGAAAAACACTTTTGCTGAAAAAGTCACTTTTTCTTCAGTTTTCTCTATTTTTGATATGATAATCCTCAACTTTACTCTGAGCTTTCATGAACATCTACATGATTAGTAAATTAAATGTCAAAAAATACCTCATTTTCACTGAAAAAAACACAAAACACAGTCACAAATGTAACATTGGGTCCTTTCGGGTTAAACAAAAAGTTGTTTTTTTTTTTTTTTTGCATGTTATCTCCATGAAGAGAGTAACAATTAATATTAAAGTGTGTTAAAAAGTGAGAAAACATCAGATTAGCAGCATTAAACATGTTTTTATTTCACAATTTTCACATATCAGTATATCAGTAAATACATGTTTCTTTGCTTCTAAAATTAAATGTATGATGTCCAGCTGAGTCAACATTTTTGTGACTCCATGAAAAATAGGTTCAGAAAAAATTTAATTGCATTGTTTTTTTTGTTGGTTTGTTTGTTTTTTCATGCCAAAAGAGGAATAAAAACCACTCTGGAAAAAAAAAATCTTGATTAATGTTCTCGTAATTCATGCATGAAAGGGTTAAATGCACTATATATACATACGTAAATGTACTTAGAATATAATTTTAAACACAAAAAAGGGGCTTTTTCCCCCCAGATTTAAACTGCATGGATATAATGTAGAACAGTTAGCTGTGGAAGACGACACAAGGTAAAAATTATGTAAAAGGAGACACAAAATAAAGGCTTTAAGACAAAGACAATGATGAGACTATTCTACTATCTATGTACGCCATTTAATTTCTGACCTATTTTATGTATTAGAAAGGTAATGATTCAAAAATAAGAAAGGAAACTGAAAATAACACTTTGTGAATATCAAAAACAAATACTCATGGTCAAGGTTTATTTATATAGCACATTTAAAACAGACACTACTGACCCAAAGTGCTTAACATAATCATGAAACAGAATATAAGTAAAATACAATAAATAATAATAATAATAATAATAATAATAATAATAATAATAATAATAATAATAATAATAATAATAATAATAATGGAAATGACTTGGATAGTGAAGAAGGACAATCTACAGCAAAGATAACGAAAATAAAAAATGAGGTTGTGTCACTTTTAAACCATGTTGTGTATGCAAAGGTGTGACTGTGAACACCAGTGAAAAAGCACACTGGTAAGGGGTCAAAGGTCATCTACCAGGGCCCTAGAGGACATGACATGAGGACAGTGAACATCTCTCATGTCATGAAGTAAACAACAGACCATACAAATGCAGATCTGTAGAGAAAAGAGGACAGTGACCTTTAAGTCTGTTGTGTTGTGTCGACCTCCACAGTGTTTATATCCAACAAGTTTAATGAGGAAAACACAAATCTGCACTGGGACAAGGACACACACATCCAAGGATTTACATGAGAAACAAGGAAAATAGACTGAGGTGACAGTGATGCATGGAATATGTAGGATTTCAACAGTGTGTTTCCACAGTGGAGTTTTGTGCTATTTAATCTTTCCTTTCATCATTAGAGTCTGTCCAGCTGTGCAGCTTTGAGTTAAATAAAGTCAAAGTCAGCTTTAATGTCAGTTTTGTCAAATGCACATCACATACAGAAAACGGAAATCACAAAACTCTAAGGCCTCATGATTCAAAATGAATATAGTAGAAAAAACTACAAAAAAAGAACAAACATTTTTTCCCCACTGAAATCAATGAAGTTTTCCACAAAGGAGAATTCAACTACTCTGTCTGTACAACTAGTCTGCCAAATAGATCATCAGACATGGATGGAGGATCCAGGAGTGTCCTTTTATTATAATTACCTCCGCCAAGGAGGTTATGTTTCTGCCAGGGTTTGTTTGTCTGTCTGTTTGTCTGTCCGTTAGTGTGCAACATAACTCAAAAAGTTATGGACAGATTTTGATGAAATTTTCAGGGTTTGTTGGAAATGGGATAAGGAAGAAATGATTAAATTTTGGTGGTGATCAGGGGTGGGGGGGCCCACGGGGGGGGGGCCACTGATCAGCCTTGGCGGAGGTCTGCGCTCTCCGAGTGCTTCTAGTTTGTATCATGTGATTATTAAACTATATATACATATATATGTGCATATTGTGCATATTATTGTATTATAACAGAATTACTGATTTATGATTATTTATTAATATTGTCAATTACTACTTTATTATTACTACTTTGTTTTACTAGTACTTTTAATGTGCAATTGCCTGTTTTTTTTCCACTACTTTTTTTCATAGTTGTTATTATTAATAGTATTTTGTAATCTAATCTAATCTAATCTAATCTAATCTAATATAATATAATATAATATAATAGTATGTTATCTAATCGTATGCTAATATAATCTATTTTAATCTAATCTAATCTAATTTTATCCAGTCCAATCCAATCTAATCTAATCTAATCTAATCTAATCTAATCTAATCTAATCTAATCTAATCTAATCGTATGTTATCTAATCTGATCTGATCCAATCTAATCTAATCTAATCTAATCTGATCTGATCCAATCCAATCCAATCTAATCTAATCTAATCTAATCTAATCTAATCTAATCTAATCTAATCTAATCTAATCTAATCTAATCTAATATAATCCAATCTAATCTAATCTAATCGTATGTTATCTAATCTGATCTGATCTAATCTAATCTAATCGTATGTTATCTAATCTGATTTGATCCAATCTAATCTAATCTAATCTAATCTAATCTAATCTAATCTAATCTAATCTAATCTAATCTAATCTAATCGTATGCTATCTAATCTGATCTGATCCAATCTAATCTAATCTAATCTAATCTAATCTAATCTAATCTAATCTAATCTAATCTCCAATAACACAAAAAAATGCTAGATTTGTCACTAGTTGCATTTTTTAAAAAAGTGTTTCAAGAAGGGTCTGAAAAATTGCATTTGGAATATTCATTTAGAATAGAATAGAATAGAATAGAATAGAATAGAATAGAATAGAATAGAATTTTCAGACTGTATAAAAAAATATGACACAAATACTGAAAAATGTCGGCATAGGGAAAACGTGCGCACAAAACTTTTTAAAAGTTTCCAAACAAATTTTAAAAGTATTTTAAAAAAAACAGAAGGAAAAAAGAAAAGTTGCCGAATCTTGCTACAAAAGTGGTATCCTGTCATCAATTAGAATCTGTGACAAATGGGGAGCGTTTTATTTTGAAAGGTCCGACCGGAAGCGGGAGGCCGGGAGTGGGCGTGTCTCCGGGTGCCATAGTCAACGCCTTGATTGCGGTTTGGAGACGGAGCGTAGCGGCAGACTTCAGACTAACACAGCGGTGTGACAGGCCTGGGACTTTTTTTTAGCTTTACCACTCAGTGAATTTTATCTCGTGGGGACTCTTGTTTGTGCGTGATTTTCAAGAAACATGGGTGCGCGCTCTGTGTGGTCCGTGTGCGTGGTGCTCGCGCTACTGCTGCCGCTGGAAGGTAAGGCTTTGTCCCGCACGCACACCTCAGCAATGCGCGTGCACGTGTCCTGCCTTTTGTGCCGCACTCTGACTGAGTAAGGCCGAATAACGGTCCACGCGCTCCAAACACACATGGAACCACCACCACCACAGCACACACACTAAAGAATAATTCCACTTTTCTATTCTGATCACACTCCACCTGATTTAACCGCAGCTCTTTTTTTTATTTTTTAAATTTATTTATTTATTTTAATTCTAGTATAATTGTGTTCTGTGGCTCCATTCCCAGTGGATCCAGTTACTAGGCGGCTGCTCCAGTTAGATCACATCAGGTTCATTTACTGTGTGATAAAATCAAGTTTCACATATTTTTTTTGTACACTGTTATGATATGATAGAATTTTATATTATATTGAATTTGAATGTGAATGCTGATTCAGATGTGAGTGATGGGGCACCACCCACTTTAACCTCCGGCTGACTGAGTGTATAACCATTAAAACCATGATGTCACACTCACTGAGGAGCAATATGACACACACTGTGGCACCTACAGACCTGCATGATCCCCACCCATCCTCCACCAGACACCCAGGTGTACTACAGACCCCCCCGACATGCATTTGCGCATGTGTGCATGTACTGTGGGGATATAGATATAGAATGTAGAGTATAGAATGTATTGAATTTGATGGGTAAGACTTTTTTTATGCAAGTGTTAGGTTTAGGGCGTGTCATTCTTATATTTAATCTGTCATTTGTATATTTAATGTGTCATTTATATATTTAATTTGTCATTCTTATATTTAATCTGTCATTTATATATTTAATGTGTCATTCTTATATTTAATGTGTCATTCTTATATTTAATCTGTCATTTATATATTTAATGTGTCATTCTTATATTTAATGTGTCATTCTTATATTTAATGTGTCATTCTTATATTTAACCTCCTCAGACCCAGCTATGGGTTTTCTGTCCACATCTGTGGACAAGAGTTCCACAACTTTGTACAAAAAAAAAAAGAAAAGAAAAGAAAACTGTCCACCACAAAGGACATTCCACAAAAATTTTAAAAACTGCATCTGAAAAAACTGTTGCATCATGATGTTTCCAATAGAGACACTTATTTAACCCTTTCATGAATAGTGGTCACTACAGTGGACAGCTGTTCAAAGGGGTTCTCTTGAATAATCATGGTTTTTGTTGTTTTAGTTCCATATCAGCCAACACAGTGGACGCTTATACATCATCCCATACACTGAAATTCATACCATTACTGTAACTGTGCTGTTCTAGATAAACCTGATCTGCAGTAACATGTTTGAGTGTAAAAAAAATTGCTAATTGTTATTAGACTGTAATGGATAGTGTTTTTTTTTCTTTAAACAGAAAGTTTTTTTTTTTTTTTTTTGGCATATTAGCTCTATGCAGGTATGCTAAAATGTGAGAAAACATCAGATTAGCAGCATTTTAATTTCATAGTTTTCACACAGTATATCAGTAAATACATGTTTCTTTGCTTCTAAAATTAAACACATGGTGTCCAGCTGAGTGGACATTTTTGTAACTCCATGAAAAACATGTTCATAAAAAAATCAATCAAATTGTTTATTTTTATGCCTGAAGAGGAATAAAAAAAATCTTGATTGAGGTTCTCATAATTCATGCATGAAAGGGTTAATAAAAAACAAAAAAAGCTTAAACTTTGCTGACATTTACTGGGTCTTAGGAGGTTAATGTGTCATTCTTATATTTAATGTGTCATTCATATATTTAATTTTTCCACTAAATGAGTAGAAGTCAAACAGTTAAAAAAAGAGTGTCAATTTAACTCTTAGAGAGTTGAATTTAACTCTGTTTCAGATAACATTTGGTAGAAAAATTTACTCTACGGCCAGTATCACATTTTTAGAGTTAATTCTACTCAATTCAGTGTCAAAATTAACAATGACATGTGCAGAAATATTTGACACTATGGTGTTAAGAGTAATATGATTCCACTTTATAGAGCTATTTTTTACTCCAGATTTAGTTATAAAAATAACTATAATGTGTTAATATTTACTTCTCTGCAGTGTTGTTTTCTTCTTCAGTTTTCACCCTATGTTAATATTGAAACAATGTAGAATTGCAGAGGTCTCCAAGGTGGGGGTCGAGAAGGGTGTAGGTTTACTCTATGGGTTTCAAATGTCCTAGGAAATGATTTTCTTTTGTAAGATCTAAATCATCTCCATTTGTACTCCAATTATAACTTAACACTGACAGTCAGGTTCTGCATTGTCCTTCCTACAGGTTTGACTCATGGTGTCACATTAATAAAAAAATAAACATAAAAAGGCCAATAAACGTTACAAAAACAGACACATAAACATTAATATACCCCCCCCCAGAACCCCAGCACATAAAATAGAACACAATGAGTAAAATCTCCAGTACCCACAATGCAATGTGGCAGACTGGCACTAATCATCACTGTAGAGTTGAATTTTACACTGCATCTGTACAAAACTTTACACTGACTTTTAACTCTACTGTCAGAGCTGGTTTACTCTCCATAGAGCTAAAAATACTCTATCTAGGTTAAAATAGCTTGACTCTGAAACATTGACACAGCATTTTTTACTGTGCAGTTTAAAGTTCCTCAAATGCTTTAATGACTCCTTGAATCTCCACCTGATCATGATGGAGGGGTTTGATTTTCTAAGGCCTGAAATAAAGTACATTTTCAATGTCTTGGAGACTTTTAGATACATCTGAATCAGCTGTTCCTGATACATTAGAAACTCATTTCAGCTCAGGGGCCACATTAAGCCAAATTTGATCTGAAGTGGGCCGAACAAGTGAAATAATAACATAATAATATATAAATAATGTCAACTCCAAACTTTCTTCTATGTTTTAGAGTGGAAAAAGTAAAATATGCGATGAAAATGTTTACATCTACCTACTATCCTTTAAAACAATGGAAATAACATGAACAAACTGAAATTTCTTAAGAAAACTCAGTGCAATTTTAACACTATTATATCTTGGTTTATCATTTACACATGTACATTACGACTTACAGATCACAGCGGATCTATAAATACACAAAACATTTAATAACAGGCAGAATATTGGTAAACTTGCACTTCTGACATTTCAAAACATTTGTATTTGTTCAGGTTATTCACGTTTTTGTGAAATGGTAGTTTGTCTTAGTGTAAATACAGTAAAATGACATGAAAATGTTTACATTTACAAAGAGAAAAATTTGGATTTGACAGTATTTATAGGTTATTATGATTAGGGGTGTAAGAAAATATCGGTTCTGGAATATATCTCGATATTTCATTTCACAATACTGTATTGATATTAGAAAGTACTGTATCGATATTTTTAGGTACTTATTCAAATGCAGATATTGTGGAGGTTAATTTTTTGTTTTTTTTTGTTTTTCTTTTTTGTTTCTATTTTATTTATTATTATTCAACACTCTTTTATTAAATCATGTCAGTTCCTTTGTTGGGATTGCACAAAAATAATGTTCTGATGTTAGTTCTGAACTAATAGAATATGAACATTTGAACAGGATCTTAAACTAATGTCCATAAAACAGAATTTAAGTTTTAACACAGGAACATTTTGTGATATAGCATTAGATCCTGTTGGGATCAAATAAAAATGTGTTTAGTATTTGTGCATATTTCTGATGTAATTCAATTCTTCCAGGAAGTAATCATTAAAAAAAAGAAACAAACAAAAAATTGCCTTTTTATCAGTATCATGATATATCGTGATATATCGTATCATGATCCTAGTATTGTGATCTGTATCGTATCGCCACATTCTTGCCAATACACACTCCTAATTATGATAGTATTTTACTGATCCGACCCACTTGAGCTTAAACTGGTCTGTATGTGGAACCTGAGCTAAAATGATTAAAATCTTAAGCGTAATTTTTGCATTTCGGAAATTCATCCTATGGGTCAGACTGGACCCTTTGGGGGGCTGGATTTGGACCACAGGCCGCATGTTTGAGATGTCTGAATTAAAGCCTTTTTTTTTTTTTTAAATGGCAAGCAGCTAGTTTTAGTGCATCTCCTCTAACATACATTTTCAATCTGTGTATTTTAACAGATGAAATTGTTTAAAGGCTCTGACCCCACTGTGTTTAATAGTTACCGTCCCATCTCAAAATGATCTGTTCTGGTAAAAAAGTTCCGGAACATCTCATCAGTCATCAACTTAAAAACTATACGCCTTTCAATCTGGTTTTAGGAAATAACAACTTCTGCAGCTTTAAAAGTGTTCAATAAGCAACATTGGACAGCCTTTTTTAAAAAAAAATCTTTTCAAGTGGATTATCTAGTTTTTAAAAGTGAGATTAATCAGCGTTGGACTTTCAAATCAACTGATAAATATCTCACATAAAGAACACAGTGCGTACAAGTTAACGGACAGACCTCCCACTTATACACTACGAACAAAAAGTTAAGGATTTTTTTAATTTTTGGGCTATTTTTTTCAGTTGGGATTCTTGCATAGCGCTTTTTACTTTTTTTTGTGTGAATTGAATTGAGACACATTTTTTTAATGACCAGACATAGTTTTATTTACAAATGGGAAAAATGACAAAAAAAAAGACAAAAAAAAAAAAAAAAAAAGAAATATCCTTAACATTTTGTTTGTAGTTTTGTTATACAAGGCGTACCACAAGGGTCAGTCCTCGGACCTCTCCTATTCATTCGGTATATCAACAACATTAACCAAAATGCTTCCAATATGCTATCTTTCATTTTTATACAGATGGTACAATCATTTACACCTCAGCATCCACACCCAGCCTGGCTTTTACGCAACTCCAAGGTGCTTTTAGTATTGTACAATCCAAATTTTACAATTTTCAATCAATGAATCAATGAAAATTCTTACTGAAAACTACTGGACGTTCCATTAATCACCACATCTCATTGTTATTAAATCGTGAGTGTATCCGAGTACAGATATTGTGGTATTTTAATAGATGATTCAGTGTCTTTCTCCTCTTTTTTTCTTTCACTTCTCAAATTCAGCAACTTTTAAGGCGACTGAAGCTAAAAATGAGCTTCTATTTCCAGATATCATATTGCCATTCTTTTGATGCTAAAAAGAGACACGTTGCTGCCGCTTTCATGTCTGTGCTGGATTATAAGGACATTATTTATATGAATGCACCACTGCAGTTCTTATATGCTCTTGATACTGTATATCATGGTGCTTATTATTGTGTTTTATAGGCTGGAGTTGGATGGACGGATCTTTTTACATGCAGAATAAAACAGAAATAGAATAAAATAAAATATTCTTTTATTTATAAATGTATTTTAGTACGTACTTAGTGGTCTACATATGTTGGAATGACTTTAATAATTACAGTCAGAACAGAAAAAAGAGGAGCTGTAGATGCAGATGCACAAAATTCAACTATTATGACGTATGTTACAGTGGTTAAGTTACATTATAGCGTTTATTTTTGCAGAATTGAATAATTTTGTTGATTGATATTATTTTTATGACATTTCACTGTCAAGGCCTATTTTATTAACATGACACATGGCACAACAAATGTAGCTTTCATGGATGCCATAAACAGGATTAAGGGAATACGTTTTAGCCAGAAAACCAATAGGTACCGTAGCATTAACTGTGGGTTAAAAATGCTTATGTCAGGCTGGTTGGAAATAACTTCTGAATATATTAAATGTGAGCAGGAATTCAGAGCCGGAGCCCCCGAAAGACTCCATCTCTGAAAGCATTTTTGTGCTACACCCCAAGTGCTAAAGTAAGATTAGGATGGAAGTTTATTTCACCACTGCAGAGCCAGAACAGAGAGAACCTCTAATCAGAAATTAGTCATCAGTCAGATCAATAAACATCTCAAAAATTCTATAAAACAAACACCCAGAAAATGTCTTGATCTGGGGCAGAAGAGGTATGACCGCTGGTTTGTATTAATGTCATATATTACTGTAATAAACAAGTGTATAGTGATTTTTATTATAGACAGATGTGAAGTTAAAGTGATTAAAGTCTGCCTCCTGCATGTTAACCCATAAAAACCCACCATCTACCAAAAGCATCTGCCGGGTCTAAACTGTCGATCCACAAATCCTATTAATACATGTAAATAATTGGTGTAAAATACAGTTTGCCATCTTTTCATGGTCACCCATTTGGACGTTCAGAGGCTCTGTAGTTACCGTGGAAACACCGTCATCTTCTACAACACTGATTCACCAGTAAAACCCATGGAGTTGGATCAATGACAGTGGAAGGAAACACTGGGTTTACGTTCAGTTAATGATATAATTTACTGAAAAAGGCACTTTTTCTTCATTTTTTTTTCTTGATATAATAACCTTTGAATTTACTCTGAGCTTTTATGAATATCCACATGATCAGTGAATTGAAAACAGATGATTTTCACTGAAAAAAATGCAAAATTCAGAGGATGATATTATGATAAATGCTGATAAATCACTTAGGAAAGGTTAAATAGAGAGAAAAATTCATGTAGGACCTGCCACAAAAGTCACACTGAGTCCTTATGGGTTAAAGTCACAGTCACTAAATCCTCAAACATGCACGCACGCACGCACGCACGCACGCACGCACACACTCTCTCACTATTTGTGAAGCTAGTGGCTTTTTGTTAGTGTCAGCTAACAGTCAGATACATATTTTTCATTCCAGTCAGTCAGAATTGAGTATTAACAACTAATAAGTTCTTGATAAAATAACTTATTTTAATAACCTAAAAGATTTGGGGCTTTTAAGAAAACATTGTTGCTGTTGCACCAGGTAATTTAATTATTTAATCATTACTTATCTAAATTACTCTTAAATTGGTACTTGTAGGGATTTTTTTGCGACTGGTATATTTGACTTTATCTTTATTCTAGTAAATCTATTGCTGTATTTATTTCATTTCTGCAATGCAATGCAATACAGTGTATGAAATAAAATTGAATTATTAAAAAATTAGTCAACAGTCAGATCGATAAACACAAAAATTCTATAAAACAAAGACCCATAAAATGTCTTGTTCTCAGGCAGAAGAGCTTTGACCGCTGGTTTATATCAATGTCATACATTACTGTAATAAATAGGGGTGAAAGAAAATATTGGTTCTGCAATATATCGTGACATTTCATTTCACAATACTTTATCGATATTAAAAAGTACTGTATCGATATTTTTAGGTATTTATTCAAATGCAGATATTGTGGAGGTTCTTTTTTTCTTTTTTGTTTATATTTTATTTATTATTGTTTAACACTTTTATTAAATAATGTTAGTTCCTTTGTTGGGATTGCACAAAAATAATGTTATGATGTTAGTTATGAACTAATAGAATATGCACATTTGAACAGGATCTTAAACTTTAATGACTGTAAAACATAATTTAAGTTTTAACAGGAATATTTTGTGATATAGCATTAGATCCTGTTCTGATCAATCAAAAATGTGTTTAGTATTTGTGCATACTTCTGGTGTAATTCCATTGTTCCAGGAAATAATCATTTCATTGCCTTTTTAACAATATCATGATATATATATCGTATCGTGATCCTAGTATTGTGATTTGCATCGTATTGTCAGATTCTTGCCAGTACACACCCCTAGTAATAAACAAATGTATAGTGATTTTTATTGTAGACAGACGTGAGGTTAAAGTGATTAAAGTGTCCCTCCTGCATGTAAACACACACACACACACACACACTCATCATGTGTTTGTTTGTGAAGCCGGTGGTTTTTTGTTAGTGTCAGCTTTTGTCTTTTCTGGTGACTGACCTCTGTTCTGCAGCCTGGACACCAAACAGGGGATTAGGGTGTGTGTGTGTGTGTGTGTGGGGGGGGGGGGGGTCAAAGACAATGCAACAGTTTGGCATAAACCCTTTTGTGTGTTTGACATGTTTACTGTCTCTTCCCTGTCCTCTGTCCATCTGTCTGGGCTGCAGTTCTGTCTCAGGGTGAGTTTGACCTGTCTGATGCTCTGGGAGACGATGACATCAGTAAACCAGGTAAGGGAACGACTACACAACCTTTAACACTGAAGTTCTGTCTTTGTTTGGAATGTTTCAAATAGTTTTGTTACATTTTCATTCATAACATTTTTCATTAACATTTTTCATTAATCCTAAAGTTAGCATTGCTGCAGTTCCCTCCACCAAAACCCAGGGAGTTTAAAGATGCAATGATCTATCTATGTTTGCAGTATTTGTATCTTTGACTGTAATCTGCATATAAAACAGCATACATATATATATATATATATATATATATATATATATATATATATATACCCTCCTGAGACCCAGTAATGCATTTTTGTTCTCTGTAGGGGACACGAGTTTCACAGCTTTATTGAAAAAAAAAAAAAAAAATGCTGTCCACTGCAAAGGACATTCCATAAAAATTTTTAAAAATTCATCTGAAAAAAATGTTGCATTGTGCTGTTTCCAAAAAAGGCAATTATTTAATGTAAAAAAAAAAAAAAAAAAAAAAAAAAAAAGCCAGAACTTACACACTCCTGGGTCTCAGGAGGATATATACAGTTATATTTCATGTCCATGCTGTTTTTGTACAAGCTTTGTGTCTCATTCCAGCTCATCCACAACATCTGCCTGCAGCCGTTCTCCATTCAGTTCTTATCAGCTGAGTTCAGTCAGAGTAGTTTTGGCTCAAATTTTCTGAATTCCCTGTGGAATGTGTTGTGGCTAATCAAGTTCTTAGTTATAAACTTAACAAACCAGTGATTAGCACATTAGCAATTAACAAAACAACATGAAAACAAGATAAACAAACAAATGGAAAATATTTAGTGGAATATTTAGTCTGTCAGCCAACCCTTTTTTAACCAGTGGTACTGGAAATGGTTCAGAATCTAATTTAGGGATAAGTGCATCCCTAAACTAGATTTTTCGATTAGCTTTTGGATTGTTTATTATATTAAATGATCTCTGTGGCTGCTAAACGTTTATGACTCTTGTTGAGTTCAACAAGATAACATATCAAAACCATGACATCAGAAGCACAAATACTATTGTCAAAAGAAAAACACTAATATAAGCTATGAATGTCATGTGACTAGGGATGGGAATCAAGAACCGGTTCTTTTTGAGAACCGCATCCCTGTAGCTCGATTCCTTGGGATCGTTTTAGGGATGCACCGATCCGATACCAGTATCGGGCATCGGCTCTGATACTCAGTGTGTCTACTCGTATTCGTACTCGTAAAAGTAATCTGATACAAATGCACCGATACCACTTACGGCCGTGTGACATTCACAGTTCAGTGCAGCAGGTGCGCGGCGGTGGAATAATGTGTGGGGAGGTGAAGAGTGTGGAGATTTTTCAAAATAAATGACGGTGATAAAAGTAACGCTGACTGCAAGTAACGTTACAGACACAGACGGATACGGACGCAGCGTTCTGTCCGACCTCTGCGTACATTCCATCTGTTTTCCAGGTGCTGGCGGATGAGTACCCAGATGGAGAATACCACCAGGAACCGTGGAGGAATCAGGGCTGGGCCGGGGGTACGGAGCGGTGCGGACCCCCGCCAGCGAAAGTGAAAACGAAACTTATCGCCCATTTCTCTGTTCTCTTCCTGCTGAAGCTTCGCTTTTAAACCTTACCAACGAAAACACTGCAACATTAGTATCACATTAGTGTCACTTCTGTCGCCTCCATGTTTATTATTACTGACTTTCTTCTTCTTCTCAAAAAAACTTTACTCTTCTTCGTGGTATTTGTCCAGTATGGTTAATTCAGAGCGGCGCCCCCTGGTGGATTAATTGACAAACGCTCATTCCAACACATTAAATATTAGTAGCAGCACTTTGTTCCAGTCAGACTAATGACAACGACAATAAAGCACATTTACAAAAGGAACTAAGAACTGGAATGGGATTATTAAGTACTCGTATCGGTACTCGGTATCGGCAAGTACTCAAATGTAAGTACTCATACTCGGTCTGGAAAAAAGTGGTATCGGTGCATCCCTAGGTCATTTGCCAGCCTGCTTAACGATTCTGCTTATTGATTTCACCTTAGTTGCACATGCGTGATGATGTCACACGTATGCTGCATTGTTGTGGTTCAGAACATAGCCAACATGGCGTCGAGGTAGAAACGCTCGAAAGTATGGCTATATTTCATGCAAAAAGATGACACCAGGGCCACTGGTAACACTTAAAGCTTCAGTTTCTTCATTTGTCCACACAGCATGCAACAAACGTCCTTCCCCCTCAAATGAAAGTTTCTGAAGGTAGGGAAAAGGAAAATGTGGTGCACAACAGCAAGAGACATAGAGGAATTAGTAAAGCATCCTAAGTTTTAGTTTCACTGTACAGTGCCCCCCCGCTCCCCAAACCAGGCCCGGCATCATCTGTTATTATTATTTGTGCACTGTATATATTATATGTGTATATGTAGACAGCTAATGCAAACACACCCAATGGGAATCGATAAGGAATCCAATCGATAAGCAAAATCAATAATGGAATTGGCATCATTAAATTCTTATCGATTCCCATCCCTACTAGTGACCACCCATTCCTGTAGCTTCTTCAAAACCCTTTCCTCTTAGTATGACTAAAATAGTCTAGCTGTTTTTAGTAATATTCATTTGTGAAGTATTCATTTGACGCACCAGTAAAATTCTATTTTTGTTTGCTTATATAAATTTAGCTTTGTCTCACTTTGTCAGCAGCTACCCCTTCACCTAAACCGGCAGCACCAGCAGGACCAGCGGCACCAGAAGGACCAGCAGGACCAGCAGGTGGAGGTAGGACCCACAACAGTAGATAACGCTGACAGGAAGAATATCACACAATCTGAACCAACAGGAACTACAATTTATTGAATTTTATTAATAAAGGGCGGAATATCTGCAAGAAGTCACTATTGAATTGTAACTGAATTTAATAAATGTAGCTAACCTTATATTTCATCAGCACCTACACTGTAACCCCCCCCCCCCCCCCCCCCCAAAAAAAAAAAAAACTGTATTATTCCGGCAGCAGGGGTGCTGAAAAAATACTGTTAAATAACGGAAAATAACCATCTCATAAAAATACAGTAATTTTCCATAATTAAAATACAGTTTTTTGCCCTAACTTTACATGAGATTTTGCATATTTTTTGACTTTTTAATGTTTAATAAAGAATATTTTCATGTATTAAAACAATCAAATTACCTATAAATATATATATATATATATATATATATATATATATGTATGTATATAAATAATTTTCAATGAGACTAAGTTGTACAATCCACTGATAAAAACTGTATTTGGACAGTTTATCAGTGCTTATACATGTTCTACATTCACAAAAATACATTTATTCAACATTTTTGTTGTGAAACCTCCTGTAATTACACAAGATATTTGTCAATTAACAAACAAGTCTTCTTAAACTTACAGAACAAACACTTCTTTTACGGTTAATTGTCAGTAATTTTATCTCGTTTTATTATTTTTTTTTTACAGTATTAAACTTTAAATTAACAGTTTAATCTCATAAATTGAAAAGAAATATTTGTGAAATTACGATACATTCGCAAATGTATTTTAACTGTATTTTTCTGTAAAAAAACAATTTTCTTTTAAAAAAAGGACATTTTTTGGTTATTCACAGTTATAGTTTTTTCATGTTATTTTACATTTGATGTGTAAAATCCCAGTCTATTTTTGTAATTTCATTGATTTTTTTTCCTGTATCTTAAAAATACAGGAAAATTTTGTAAAATAAACGGTAAAAATTCTGTTAAATTACGGATTTTTTTTTTTACAGTGTAGAGAAACAACGAGTAATACCAAAGGATCCACACCGATCAGTCATAACATTACAACCATCACAAGTGGACCCGTTAGTGGGCGGGATGTATGAGGCAGGAAGTGAACATTTAGTCCTTGTAACAGCTGTTTGTGGCTGAAATGGTGGTGTCTTACATGATCTTCTCAGTTGGTGTGGTGTGTGTTCTGTAGGATTAACAATTTGGAAATTAACTCTGACTTAAAATCTAGATGACAGCCTGTAGAAAGAATCTATTATGGTAAGTAATTACAGATACAAAGCTGGGATGGCCACTATCTTTTTTTAACCCATAAAGACCCAAACAGCCACCAGCGACCAAAAACATAATCTGATCCAAAACGTTCATATTAATCCTATCAATACATGTAAATAATTGGTGTAAAATGCAATTTCTCATCTTTTCATGGTCATCAGATATGACCCTTTTGGACCTTTAGAGGTTTCATAGTTACCATGGAAACACTGTCATCTTCTACAACATTGAATCACCAGTAAAACCCATGGAGCTGGATCAACGACAGTGGATGGAGATGCTTGTTTTTATACTCAAGTATTAATATCTTTGCTGAAAAAGTCATTTTTTCTTTAGTTTTCTCTGTTTGATATAATAACCTTCAACTTTAATCTGAGTTTTAATGAACATCTATATGATCAGTGAATTAAATATAAGAAAATACATGATATACACTTAAAAAATGCAAAATGCAGAGGATAATATAATAAATGGTGATAAATCACTTAAGAAAGGTTAAATACAGAGAAAAATGATTTGGGAACTGCCACAAAAGTAGCGCTGGGTCTTCTTGAGTTAAACCACTGGGTATTGGGACACAGTTTGAGTCTCTGATGTTTTTCCATCACCGTAGCAACCACACAGGTGACTGATTGGACAACTGTAATAACCTGACAGCAGCTCTCTGTCAGCGGGAGCAGATCAGTGTCAGCTTTACACTTACTGAATTATTCAGACACACTTCTGTGACTGGTTTTTGTAGATCTGAGTCTGGATGACTTCTTCGATAGCACCACCACCACCAAAGCCCCGCCCAAGGTGGTCCCTAAGGCCCCCACAAAGGCTCCAGTCAAACCCAAACCCAAGCCAGGTAAGCCAGCCAGCTGTCCTCCTGAGACATACACCTCATCCACAGAGAGAACCAGGGCGTCACATGACCCTCACTCTGATGACTAGGGGTGTGTTTTGCAAGAATCTGGCGATACAATACAAATCCCAATACTAGGATCATGATACAATATATCACAATATGTCATGATACAGTTAGAAAGGCAATTTTTTTGTTTCTTTTTAAAAAATGATTACTTCCTGGAAGAACTGAATTACAACAGAAATATGCACAAATACTAAAGACATTTTTATTTGATCCCAACAGGATCTAATTCTATAATCACAAAATGTTCCTGTGTTCAAACTTAAGTTATGTTTTACAGACATTACAGTTGAAGATCCTGTTCAAATATTAATTTTCTATTTGTTCATAACTAACATCATAACATTATTTTTGTGCAATCCTAACAAAGGAACTAACATCTGCCTCGCTCAGACAGTAAAAAGTGCTTTTAGGATGCTTCAAATAACCGGTATTTAATAAAACAGTGTTAAATAATAATGACTAAAATATAAACGACAAAGAAAAACAAAAAACTAAAATGAACCTCCGCCATATGTGCATTTGAAAAAGTACCTAAAAATATTGCGATATATTGCAGAACTGATATTTTCTAACAGCCCTACTGATGACACATAGATGTTTAGCTACAGCAGCTGTGATGTTTGTAGTTGGATCTGCGTTGGTTCAGCAGTCATTGATCAGTTTAACCCATCAGTCCAATTACTGAACATCCCACTGCTCTGAATGAATCCATTATTTCTTCAACATCTTTCATATTTAAAGCCTGAAGGGAAAGGAAGCTGGTCCTTCAACATGACCACAAAATGTGTACTAAGGAGTTGAGGTGCGTTGCTGTCAGGCCAAAGGAAGAAAAACAAATGAAGGTGGTAAAATAATAATAAATACAACTATTTAGTATTTGAAGAAGATATTTTGTTATGTGACGCATTACACATCATAACTGGGTTATTTATTGTTCTAACAAGTTTTTTCATTTTAATTAAAATTTAGTTTTAAAGGGGTCATATTTTGCTAAACCCACTTTTATTAGTCTTTGGTTCATTTATTTGTGTATTTGGACCCTAATAGTTAAAAAAGTTTGAATATGAACCCTCCAGGTGCTGCAAAGCTATCTTTATATTCATTTTGGCAAAAATTGAATGAATTTCTACAAACAGTTTTAATTTCTGCTTAATTTGTTATGTTTTATAAGTAGTTACATCACGACATTTGCACATATAAGGTCCGGACTTCAGACGAACATTTCTTCAAGTACGACATAATTGTTTATCAGCAGCAGCAGTTGTAGTCCATACTGAAAATATGTCCAAACTCCGAGTCAATTACCTAAAATGTTCCGTTGTTGGTTGAACAGGACAGAGCAGCACAGCCAACAACCTGGAGGGGGTGGGGCCTGAAGTGGCTCATGAGCATTTAAAGGGCCAGCGCTCAAAACCACCTTTCTGGTGTCATTACTCAGAAATAGTGTTGAAGATGGACCTGTGGAGTTGAATTAATGAAGAATTCAGACCCAAGCAGAGCATTTACAGTTTATGTAAAGCACAGGGAAATGTTTGAAAATGCATAATTCCATTAAAAAAAAGCAAAATATCACTCCTTTAATTTGATTAACTTACTTTTATCTTACCTAAAATGTTTTGCATAGAATGCTATGACTTTGACTAGATTATCAGTCGTAGGAAGTGGGCTCTTGAGGCTGTCTTTATCTGTCGTAGATAATACAGATATGATATGGTTCTGCCTCCACTCTAACACTACATATTCAAATACACTCAGGCCTCAGACTCATTAAAACTGTCATGAACTCCACTCATCGCTGTATTTTATATGAAAAAGTTAGATAAGCAACTTTAACAGTAAGACGTGACCGGGAGTTCTTTTTCCTTATATAGTCCTAGATGGTACGGTGCCAGCCTCTATCTCTTCCTAATTAAATTCATTAAACTGGTCCTTTAATCATTATTCATTGTGCTGGAGGGACTGGCTAATTGTTCAACATCTCTCAGACAAAAACACTCCATATGGAAAGCTGTGTTTAGTTGTGGTGTTCTGCACACAGGGAACATTTAACAACATACGTTGAGACATAATACTTATGCACTACTGCAGGGATACAGGATAAACTAGTTTTAATTCCTGTTCCCTTATGAATAATTCAGGTCTCATTATAGTGTAGGATAACTGAAACAGCAGCTGTAAGGCTCCTCCAGGCACAGGATTATTGTTTACTGCTAGAACCTCTACAGAGTATGGACAGGACTGTGAGCGTATTTACACTTATGGCTGTGACTAGTGAGTACAGGTTAACTAAAACTTCTGAGTCAGCGCTTCTGTTTATTGAATAAAACAGATTTTTTGTCAGTTACGTTGTCACTCTAATGCTACTTCATTAATAATAGCTTGTTGCTGTAATGCAGGGGTGTCAAAGTCATTTTAGTTTAAGGGCTACATCCACCTAGTATGGTCTGAAGTGGGCCGAACCACTAAAATAATAACATAAAAATATAGAAATAATGTCCAAACTTTTCTCTATGTTTTGGAGCGAAAAATATTTATTTCAGCATTCATATTTTTTTCATTGTCAGTGTGAATATGTTGAGTTTGTTAAACTTGACGTGCTGTAAGACAACACTGGGTTACAAAAAAATGTTTTTTGCAAGTTGTCTAGGTTTTTTCAACTGAATTAGGACCATTTTGCACCGCTAAATCCAAAAATTACATCGGTTTTTCTCAATCAGGTCAGATTTTTTTGCTAATTTGATTTTGAAAAATTTGATCTTCTCACAAAATTGATTACATTTTTGTGACTTTATCAGTAGATTTTTTTTTATATAGTTCTCACCCAAAATAGGTTTTAAGAGAAAAAAAAAATCATTTTCTAACAGGATTCCTGTTAGGTACAATGGTGTATTCACCGCAGATGTAGCAGAATACATCAGGCGTATTTTTGCAAGATCTTCTAGTCGAAGCCATTTCATTCACCTGTAATATTAAAAAAAAAACATTAATCATAAATCGACAAAAGTAAAATCTTCAGAACTCGTTTATTGCAAGAAATATGAAAGAATTTTGTATCATATGATGTGAAAATGCCCATAAATGTAAGCAAAAATGTTAAAAAGCCAATATGTAGCATAGTTCAGAAAGTTGACCTGATTGAGCAAAATTAATGTGATTTTTGGATTCAGCACACCAAAATTATCCTAAATCAGCTCAAAAAACTTGAACAATAAATTTGTTGTTGACCAGTGTAGTGTATAAAGGGTAGGCAAAAAAAGCAGAAAGCTTCAGCCTACTCCTTCTCAGTCTGACTGTATAAATTAATTATGTAATTAGTGAAGTTTGTATTATAAATTTTTGTTTCATGGCGTGATTGTTGGATCTATGGATTGGATGGATCTGTGGACTGTGTACTTCAGATTGAAATAAAACCAAAAAAAGAAAAATTACGTTATGAAAACGTTTACATCTACAAACTATACTTAAAAAATTGTGAATACCATGAAAAATGAGAAAAATGTTATCAATATTCTGCCATCACTTACACATGTCTACTACAACTTACAGATCTACAGATACACAAAACATTTAGTAACAGGCAGAATATTGGTCAAATTCCACTTACTTCTCTTACGACATTTCAGGTTATTCACATTTTTGTTAAAGGATAGTTTGTAAATGTGAACATTTTCATGTAATTTTACTTATTTTCCACTAAAACAGAGACAAATTTGGAATTGTCATTATTTATAGGTTATTATAATAGTATTTTACTGGTTTGAGCCACTTGAGATTGAGTTGGGCTGAATGTGGAACATGATTGTTAATATCTTAATGTATTAATAATAAAAATTACTATAATTTTTGCATTTCACAAGTTCATCCTATGGGACGATTTTTGCCTGATTTTGGTATGTTTGACACCTGTACGGTAATATGTTACCATTAAGTGGTATATTTATACATTATGTAAAGTCAACATTACTATTATCAAACACAGCTGTAACCACTAATATTTATCAAGTCACTGCTCCAACTTCTTCATGAACATACATCTGTTTATTGACCCTACAGTCTAACTCTATACACATTGTACATTTCCACACCAGACAATTCAGCATGGTTTGCATTTATTTGTTTTCCTGTGTTTTTTCCCCTAATATTTTTTGTTTTTTTTTTTACTTTTGCCTCTGTCTTTATTTTGCCTTAACACTTATCACTGACCTTTAACCCTAACAGCTGCTGATGAACTTGACCTGGCTGATGCATTGGACCCCAACAATGACATTGGTGGCAAAGATAAGAACAAGGGACAGGGAGGTGGGTGGTACCCAGTGAAGGAATGTGGAATAAGAACACGCTTTATTAAGTCCAGTGGCTTAATAAGGAATCTATGTGAAATTAAAGCCATAATATGTAACAAGAAGTCCATTACTACACAGTGGAGGTTTAATGAAGTCATCAGAAGTCGCTTTTCCATTGGACATCTGTGCAAAACGTAACTTTAATATGTACTAAATGTCGAAAAAACAGAAGTGCGTAATGTCGGGTTTTCCATTAAATCACAAATGCCATGATTTTTTTTATTTATTTTCGCCAGATGACATGAGAAGTCATTCCATAAACATGGTGACGAGCGTAAATATCATGTTGATCTATAGATATGTTCATTATTATTATATATTACCCCTCTATTCCGTACTAAATTAAAAAACGATTTGGTTTCCTGGTGTGTCCACACATACCGTGCCATGTTTCTCTTAAAATGTTTCTTCTTCGCTTGTTGTAACATCCGTCAACATCATTTTTTTTATTCACCTGACTCTAGTTGCAGAAAAAAAGTCTTTCCACTGCAGTTTTGTGTGATATAACATTTGCGCTACGCCCGAAAAACCACCTCTTGCTAGTGCAAAAACTTTTAAGAATTTTGGCGAAATTGTCGTTTTTCCATTAGGTACACTTTTTAATGCGCAAGTTATATTCGCATAATTTGAGGATCAATGGAAAAGCGACTAGAGACAGACATTAGCTACATGTAGGATGGGCTGTTTTTTTATATATATGGAAACGTCTTTGCATATATGTCGTGTCCTCAGTCCTGTCATCCAACTCCACTTTTTCTCCATCAAACATTTGCAAAGGCTTTTTTTAAAGTTTCATTTCCATTTCTACCTTTTTCTTTGCCTTTGTTGACACATTCCTGCTTAAATCAGTGCATAACTACCACCAGTGTCCGTATAGAAGAATGAGGTAAACAAAGTTGGTCATTTTCCATAGAAAATCAGCTACGTGCTCCTCAAAAATTGGATGAAATTATGATTATAACGTGAGTAAATACGTTTCGATGTTGTGCCAAATGTCCTTTTATTGCAGTGTTTCCCACATAAGTAGACTTTACCTCTGGTGGGTTAAGTCTGTATCCTCAGTGAGCCTGTTGGGGATGGGAGGGCCAGTTTCTCCCCCAAAAAGACACAACATTAACACATAATATATGAATAATGAACAAAAAAAGTGCATGGAAAGAAATGCAACTTCTGTCACTCTTTCTGTTCATATTAGGTCATCACCCACCACATGTTTGGGTTCAGTATCAGTCTTTAGTGGCTGAAATTTGTTTATAGCAGGCTGCATGTACAGTGTTCTTGATAGAAGTGATAACACAGACACGGAAAAAATTATTAGACCATCAAAAGTCATCAAAAACAATGGTTATGCAATCCAGTACTAACTCCTGTGTGTATCATGTGACTAAAACAGACAGAAAAGAAAACATGGAATGCCTAAAAGCACTGTTTTTGTCAGTACAATGCCATAGATATTGATGTGAGAACTGAAGTGATTTTGGTTGTTATCAAGAAAACATGGAAAATGGATAGATATCAGCTCTGAAATTAAACTATTATGAGCTATTTTTGTTGTTATCATTATATTTGTCCAAACAAATGTACCTTTAGTTGTATCAGGCATTAAAAGGAACAAGAAATTGAAGAAAACAAGGGTGGTCTAATAATTTTTTCCATGACTGTATACCAGGTCAGCTAACATGCTAATGCTAATGTTGGCTGACTTAACTGATCATATATTTTTGATCTATATAATTAACATTTGCTTGTTTAGCTAGGATCTTTCTGAAAAAACAAAAAAAAAAACAGATACTGTAACTCAAGGGGACTGTCCTGCATAAATTTATATTAAAAAATACAAAATATATAAAAAATAAATTTTTATCATTAATACTTATTATGTATTTTATATTTAAAACCAAACTCAACAGTATTTCATTTAAATAACCACAAACTGGTATCATAAATACCAGTGGCAGGAAGTCGCTGTATTTTTGCACCTGCTTTGAGTAAATCAGGTTTCCAGTCTTTTGTGTTGTGACAAAATGCATTTAGAGACTTAACATTTCTGTTTTCTTGGCTAATGGAGAATAATGTCAGTGAATGATGTGCGATGATCCATCTGGACCAGTCTGAGTGTACAGTACTGTGTTGTGTTGCTCTACACATAAATGCATTCTTCAAGTAATTTATGTTCCAGAGAGCTCTTTGTCCTCTGCTGCCCACCCTCCTTCCACTTCCACTGTTTTCTGGTTCATATGTTACTTCAGTAAATAAATCTTCCTGCTTTTATCTTCTGCTTTAAAATATGTTGTCGTATTTCACCCCATATTTACATTTTTGTTGTTGTTGCTTAGAATTTTTGTTTCAGAGTAAATGTGTTCTTTTTCTTCAGGTGGATTCACTGACGACGAACTGTCAGACGTCCTTAAAGACGGGTACAAACCTGACAAAGGCAAAGGTAAATGTGTTTGTGTTTGTGTGTGTGTTCACTATGTTGAGGCCAGCCTGTACAATGGAAAAAATCCAAATCTTACCAAGTGTATTTTTATCATTTCAAGTCAAATTTTGAAAAATTCAGAATTCAAAAAATCTTGAATTAAGCGAAAAAAAAAATCTTGAATTAAGCAAAAAAATTTTTAATTAAACAAAAAAATGTCGAATTAAGCAAAAAAAAAAACCCAAAAACAATCTTGAATAAAGCAAAAAAAAAATAATCTTGAATTAAGCAAAAAAATTTTAATTAAGCAAAAAAAATGTCGAATTAAGCAAAAAAACAAAAAAAACAATCTTGAATAAAGCAAAAAAAAAATAAAAATCTTGAATTAAGCAAAAAAATTTTTTAATTAATTCATTTTCTGAACCCGCTTTATCCTCACTAGGGTCACGGGGGTCGCTTGGAGCCTATCCCAGCTACAAAAATTAATTAAGCAAAAAAAAATTTTTGAATTAAGCAAAAAAAAAAAAAAAAATCTTGAATTAAGCAAAAAAACCCAAACAAAAACAAATCTGCCAATAGAACAAATGAAAATTATCTTGGTAAGATTTCTTGAAATAAGATTTTCCAGATCTATTGTCTAAAAATCAGTTCTTATATCTCACTGAAAAGTTCCTCTTTAGGTGATTATGTCTTATTTTAAGTGTGATGAGATATTTGGACTAGAAATGAAAAAAAAAAAAAAATACACTTGGTAAGAATTAGATTTTTGCAGTGAATGTGTGTGTGTTTGTGTGTTCACTCTGCTGAGCCCAGCCTGTACACTGGAAAAAATCTAAATCTTACCAAGTGTATTTTTCTCATTTCTAGTCAAAATATCTCATCACACTTAAAATAAGACAGAATCACCTAAAGAATCACTTTTCAGTGAGATATAAGAACTGATTTTCAGACAATAGATCTGGAAAATTTTATTTCAAGAAATCTGACCAAGATCATTTTCACTTGTTCCATTGGCAGATTTTTTTGCTTGAATTAAGCAAAAAAAAAATCTTGAATTAAGCAAAAAAAAAAAAAAAAAATCTGCCAATGGAACAAGTGCAACAAACCATATCCCTGTTCAACCTGTAGCATGCTCAACATATGCACAAATGTAAATAGTATATATAGCTTTTTCAATTTGTCTTTATTTTTTGATTTTGCACTTCTTCTGCTCTTGTGTGCTTTTTGTGCTTCGCTGCTGTAACCTGGAACTTCCCCTTGTGGGACAAATAAAACCTTATCTTATGTGACAATTATCTTGGTCAGATTTCTTGTATTAAGATTTTCCAGATCTATTGTCTAAAAATCAGTTCTTATATCTCGCTGAAAAGTTCCTCTTTAGGTGATTATGTCTTATTTTAAGTGTGATGAGATATTTGGACTAGAAATGAGAAAAACACACTTGGTAAGATTTAGATTTTTTGCAGTGTATACGTATGAGACTAATGCTGTTGGACGGTGTGTTTAACAGGTGGACGGCCGAGTGGTGACAGCGATCGCATCAACGAGTACGACGACAACAGCGGTGGGTGTGTGTGTCTGTTCAGCGTGCTGTTTATAGCCGGTCTGTGCTTGTGTCTCACAAACATGTGTGTTTGCAGAGACCACAGCAGAGGTGGGCACAATCGCAGGGATTGTTAGTGCGGTTGCCATGGCGCTGGTGGGTGCAGTCAGCAGTTATATCTCCTACCAGAAGAAGAAGTTGTGCTTCGGTATACAGCGTAAGGCTTTTACTCAACCGCCTCATTTACACTGGATTACACCAATGAGCATTCACATTCCTGCTAAACACACAGAGTGTAACATTTTAAATATTTACCACAGCTGATCAGTGGTCATGTGTTGTTTGTGTTGATATTTCATTAGAATGAAATGACATGAATATGGGTGCTTCTATGAAACTGCAGAAATTGGGCAATACAAACACTATCATATGTGACAAAATAATTGAAAATGAATTTTTGCACAATTTCCTTTTTTTTTGACATGCAAACAAAAACAAAACAAGCAAACAACCCCCCCCCCCCCAAAAAAAAAAAACAAAAAATGAAAAAAACCAGCTACCCCAGCCTTCTCCATTAACACAAAAACAGCTTGGAGGGTTCACATTTAAAATAATGATGTATTATGTGTTACACAAGGAAAATTGCCGGACAGAAAAAAAAAAAAGAGGACCAGACGAAAAAATTAACATAAAGTTCAATCTGGAACAAAGAGGAAGTTAGGTTTTTTTGACTAGCTGAAACAGACTGTGTACATTTTGGTATCTTGCACTTTTTCAGCTTTTTAGACCCAATAATAAAAGAGAAATTTAGACGTATCCCCCCCCCCAGGATGTACCTAATGATGACCTCAGATAAATATAAAAAAAAAATTATACTCTTGCTCTGAGCCATCCCGAAATTAATACATTTTTAATCAAATATTGGGGCCAAAAATAGGACCAAAATTGGGACAGGAAAAGCTACCGAGGTGTCAGTGCATTAGATCTGAAAACATGGCTGTAAATGGTCTTATATAGACAATAAATAACGACACTGTGTTAAATTTGACGATCCTAATGGTTTTTCTAATCCAGACTTGTGAGTTTTTCACGAATCTCAGTCTCATTCCAGGTTTTGTGTGTAACCCATCGTGTCCACTGTTACATGCAGAACCTGCCCATTTAAACACAAATAAATTGTGAGTGATTTTGCAACAGCGGTCATTTTTGTCAAACACTCTGCCTTGCATAATTAGTTTGATTCCCAAAATATACCTGTGCGAGAATAAGGAGAGATGTTTTTTAAAAATAGCGCATAATTTAGTGTCCTTTTTACTGTTACATGCAGATTTTTGAATAAAAATGATATAAAAATGTGTTTTCTCTGAAAAAAGATTCTCTTTTATGTCAGTAAATATTTCTTTTTAAAATAGACCCAAAGTGCTTCTAAACTTGCTTCATAACATTAGTCTACATCTAGTTTGATTTTTTAGCCCCCGTGTCCTGTTTTTAGGACCAGTTTCATAGAAGCACCCATATACATCACTAAAATGATGTGAATAAGCCGGACACTACTTTACTGAGTTACACTTTAGTAAAATGCTCAGAGACACAAACTCATTTCCACAGTGTACATGTTCCAGGTTTTTATTATGAAAGGTAAGATGTGACGAATATGAGGGGCAATTATTCATTATACATTTGAGTCATGGTTTAATTTTGATTATATTTAATTATGTTGCATCAATTTTTAAAACCAGTGCTGGACTAAATTCAATTCTGTTGCACCAAAACTTTAGGCTCTGGTTTAAAAGGGAATCAGGTATGAACTTTAGACTAAGACTTGAGGAGGTTTAACGTTTAAAATGGCTTCTTTTGAGAGGTGGAAGGAACAAAATAAACAAAACCCCCTTTCCTGATGCTGCCCTGTTTCTCTTCACATGTAACATTAGAGACTGGATCAACTGTCAGACAATGATATGACAGTCTGACAGATGGGGTCAGGCAGGTTTTTGTTTTTTTGCTACTATGGTGTTTTTTTTTATTGTTATTATTATTATTATTATTATTATGCAGCAATGTTACTCTGTTGCTACAGCCAGTATTTTTTTTAAAGAAAAGAAATGATCTTCTTTGCTGAGCCATCATGAGTATGCTAACAAACCTCATATCTAGCAGTGTAATACTTCACATTGTTTGCTAGCTAGCTAAAACATTAGCTACAATCTGCATAGTGGAAAAGCTGACTCAACGTCTGAGATTACAAGAGGCACAGTTTGAAGAAAAAATGAGGAAATTGACTGTTCAGAAGTCGACACAGTGACAAAACCAAAGCAAAAAAGGAATAACAGAAAAAGCAAAGAATGGATGGACTGTTAATAATGTGAATTCCAAACACTATTGTTGGTATTGTTGGGTACGGATGTTGAAAATATCAATAAAAATTAAAGTAAAAACAAAACATTAGCTACAAAGTAGATGAAGTTACAGAACAGTTGAAAGTTAATGCATTTCCTTTTGTTTTTTTATTAGACTTAAGGTAATTTCTGTTTACACTAATAAAATTATATTTGCTAATCTAAGGTTGAATTTATCTGTGGAAGACTTTTACTTAACTCTGATTACAAGCAATCTTAGATACAGTTCAATCTTATTTGTGCACTAGGAAAAATCTAAATCTTACCAAGTGTATTTTTCGCATTTTTAGTCCAAATATCTCATCACACTTAAAATAAGACATAATCACCTAAAGAGGAACTTTCCACTGAGATATAAGAACTTATTTTTAGACAACAGATCTGGAAAATCTTATTTCAAGAAATCTTAACAAGATAATCTTTACTTGTTTCATCGGCAGATTTTTTTTTGCTTAATTTAAGATTTTTTTTTTCTTAATTCAAGTAAAAAAAAATCTGCCAATTGAACAAGTGAAAATTATCTTGGTCAGATTTCTTGAAATAAGATTTTCAAGATCTATTGTGAAAAAATAAGTTCTTATATCTCACTGAAAAGTTACTCTTGAAGTGATTATGTCTTATTTTAAGTGTGATGAGATATTTGGACTAGAAATGAGAAAAACACAGTTGGTAAGAGGTAGATTTTTTCCAGTGTGTAACTCTGCTTGAATGGACACGTTGTCTGTCACATTGTCTGGGTTGTTGATGTGAAACAGCAGAACTAACTAACACACTTCCTGTTCTTTCTGACAGAGAGCCTGAACACTGACATGGTGAAGGCAGAGAATCCGGAAGCCGTGGTGGCCACAGAACCACAAGGTACACCCAGACTCCTCACACATCATACCAATCAAATCATGCTGAGCAGCACTGTCAGAAACAGGCTGTCGTCCATGTTGAATAATGCAACACTGATGGCAACTCAAGTACAAAATAAGTGCATGAGAGAACTCACAGAGGTCAGAGGCAGTCTTTGAGTGTCCATGAATGATGTGCTGTGTGCGGTCAGCAGTGCCTTCAGGCTTCACACTGTTCTGACTGTCTGTTTGAATGTCACAGTAAAAGAGCAAGGCTTCAGCTGTGTCCAAACCAACGGCCAATGAGAGCAGGACAAACCAAAATAACTCACATACTGCTGGATGGACTACATTCTGTTCACAGTCATCGTCCTTGGGGCATGAATTCATACGAAATGCATGATAAGGGTTAATTTATAACTATTAAAAACACATGCACGTTCAGTTCACTGTGGTAGGTTTTGCACATGTGATTCCAAATGCTGCTGCTATTTTGGTTTTTGCAGTCCATAGTTCAAATGCTGTCTAAGCACAAGAGAGCACATCCACCCTCAGACAATCACATCACTGCTTTCATAGCTCTGAGCCACCCACAGTAAGAGATGAAACTGCAATACATTAATAGGCTAAAATTTGCTTAGAGGTCTTCTTTATGTCTTTGTGCATAAGAAATAAATCTAAGTGAATCCCCAAAGGAACTTTGTGTTGGTACATGCACATTATGCAAATTTACAGGATTTCACTTCTGTTGCAACATGTTGATGGTCATATGAACTATGTTTTCAGCTCAAAAATGTCCAATTTCATCACAATTCATGCTATATTTTCCTGTCACAAATAGCCAAGTTATGTTTGAACTGAATTTACCTGAAAAACAAATATTCTATTCTTTTAGATTCCCCAGTTTTTCTTACAAGATTCTCTCCTACATATCACATGTTTTATTTTTACAGGTTCAGTATGGAGTATGGTGCTGATCCATCCTGCTTATGTTACGCCAATACATACATTAAGAATGTCACATGCCACTTTTTAAATCAACAGTTTTCTAATAATAAGCATTTTTATAAAGAAACAACAATTCTATATTGTTATTTCCTCTTTAGTATGATGATAAACTATACAATAAATAATTCTGATCCTAGTTTTTGCACAGGGATCATTAGTGTAAACGGTGACATGGCTGCCGAGCATCAGTATGATGGGATCTGTAACAACCATGTCACATCCGTCCACTGCCACATTTTGTGGTTTTGTGTCAGCTGTTATTGTTTTAGATCCACAATACTAACATTTATGAATAAGAGGAGAATTAGCAATAGTAAGTATATAAGTTTATTACTAATAAAGTACTGGTACTGACCAGAGCATCATGGGTAATGTCACGTTCGTCCACCAGCAAAAGTTTTCACATACACGTGCTATTGAAAATCTAATATTTCTGAAACTAGAGCTTCCACTGTCAAATAATATCAGTAGTCTGTGCACAAATGGATTAGCATTATTTCAACACAGTTCTATGCATTTCTTACAACTTTTTTTTTTGACAAAAATGGCCACTCATTTAACCCTCTAAGTAAATTTTAGCCGACATAAATTGAAGGTTATGGATAGGGGTGTTAGAAAATATCGGTTTTGCAATATATCGTGATATTTCATTTCACAATACTGTATAGATATTAAAAAGTACTGTATCAAAATTTTTAGGTATTTATTCAAATGCAGATATGGCGGAGGTTCATTTTTGTTTTTTGTTTTTCTGTATTGGTTATATTTTATTTATTATTATTTAACACTGTTTTATTAAATAATGGTTATTTGAAGCATCCTAAAAGCACTTTTTACTGTCTGAGAGAGGCAGATGTTACTTCCTTTGCTGGGATTGCACAAAAATAAAGTTATGATGTTAGTTCTGAACTAATAGAATATGAACATTTGAGCAGGATCTTAAACTGTAATGTCTGTAAAAACATAATTGAAGTTTTAACACAGGAACATTTTGTGATATAGCATTAGATCCTGTTGGGATCAAATAAAAATCTGTTTAGTATTTGTGCATGTTTCTGATGTAATTCAGTTCTTCCAGGAAATAATCATTTTTAAAAAAAGAAAGAAACAAAAAAATTGCCTTTTTAACAGTATCGTGATATATCGTGATATATCGTATTGTGATCCTAGTATTGTGATTTGTATTGTATCGCCAGATTCTTGCCAATACACACCCCTAGTTATGGAGCCCCTAAAGCAGTGGTTCTCAACTGGTCTGGCTTCAAGACCCACTATCACCCCTCAATGACAAGGCACGACCCAAACTGATAAAAGATAAACTTCTCAAATTTATTTAATGAAAATATAGTGTGTGGGTTTGAACCTACATAAAACAGAATATCACAATATGAAAACGCAGAAGACTAGTTTAATGATAAACCAAACTGACCAGCAGGTGGCGATGATGAAGAGAGAACTATACCCTAAATTAAGTATATTTGAACCAAAACTAAAAATGTGCACTCAGTTAAAAATTAAAAGTACATTCAGTCACTTAATCAGTAATTTAATACACTAGGGTTTTTTTTTTCAAAGTAGGTAAAGCCATGTCTGATGTAGTCGGTGTCATACCTGAGTTTTTCCAACTTCTCAAATTTATTTAATGAAAACATGGTGTTTTGAACCTGAGATAAAATAGAATATCACAGTATGAAAACTCAGAAGACTAGTTTAATGATGACCAAAACTGACCAGAAGGTGGCGATGCTAAAGAGAGAAATATACCCTGTAACACTAAATTAGATAAATTTTAACCAAAACCAAAAATGTGTACTCAGTTAAAAATTAAAAGTGCATTCAGTCACTTATTCAAGAGTGACCCACTGGAGTCTCTTTATCTTCGCACACACATTCCACAATTATTACACAGTTCAAGCATCTCCCCTATCCCCATTTTTTTTTTTTTTTTTTTTTTTCACGTCTGCCGTCTGCCTAATGTTCGTGCTGTCCCCCAATTCCCTTCAAATCCATGAAAAAATTCCAGCATGTGTCCACGTGTACTGTGTGAAAACTGTATGATGTCTTATATTTGTGCTTTGCATTATCTTCTGTTCTTCACTGCAATTTTCGAAGAAAAGGTTTTGTGGTAGCGCTCTAGTTGTACTCTGTACTAGGAGCAGCGGCCTGATGTCCCTAATCATCGAACTTAATTTCGTTTGATGTACTTTGTACTGTCAAATGACAATAAAGGCAGTTCAATTCAATTCAATTCAATTCAATTCAATTATTCAATACTTAAACACACTAAGGTTTTTTCTTCATTGTAGGAAGAACCATATCTGATGTAGTCGGTGTCATACCTGAGTTTTTACTTCTCAAATTTATTTAATGAAAACATGGTGTTTTGAACCTGAGGTAAAACAGAATATCACAGTATGAGAACACAGAAGACTAGTTTAATGATGTACCAAACTGACCAGCAGGGGGCGATGCTAAAGAGGGAACTAGAAGCACTCAGAGAGCGCAGACCTCCGCCAAGGCTGATCAGTGCCCCCCCCCCCCCCCCCCCCCCCCCCGTAGGCCCCCCCACCCCGGATCACCACCAAAATTTAATCATTTCTTCCTTATCCCATTTCCAACAAACCCTGAAAATTTCATCAAAATCTGTCCATAACTTTTTGAGTTATGTTGCACACTAACGGACAGACAAACAAACAAACCCTGGCAAAAACATAACCTCCTTGGCGGAGGTAAATATTCCCTTTAACTCTACATGAGGTAAATTTTAACCAAAATTTAAATGTGCACTCAATTAAAAATTAAAAGTGCATTCTGTCACTTATTCAAGCATTAAACACACTGGAGGTTTTTATCCTTATTGTAGGTAAAATTTTATCTGATGTAGTCATCGTCACTTTCACCATGATATGAATAGAAACGTTTGGGTTTTCTTGTATGCTGTGAAATATCTGATGTTACCACCACCTACTGTTGTGGGGTGGGAACGGACAGGGCTCAGCTCCATAAAAAAAAAATAAATAAATGAAGCACAGGATTTGTTTTTTAATATTACTTTTGCCCACACAAACGCCCGCCACCCACTGAAAACAGATTTGCGACCCACCAGTTTAGAACCACTGTCCTAATGGACCAAACTGTGATATATATTTTTTTTTTTATAAACGAGATAATTATCATAATCATCAAACAAGTCTTGTTACTGTACAAACATGGTAATAACATAAAAATAAATATGATTCTTTAAGTAGATGTTAGAGTTCAAACTTTGGTTTTAATTGTAAATAAGTGTATGATTTGCTTCCAGTGATAAACAATATGACTTTTTGATAAATATACAAAGAAATTAATTAATTAAGAAATTAAATTTGATTAATACAGGTATATACAGACTCTAGTGTGAGTCTGAGTGTGTGATCTGATTAGTTATTTATTGATTGATTGATTGTTAGACAAACATTGTGATGGGTAACAAAAAAAAGAGAGACAGAAGAAGGAATGGAAACAAAATTGACAGTATTGAAAGTAAAAGGGTGACAGGATGTGAGTAAACAAAAATGCAAAATCAGTAAGGAGTTTTAAATAATAGTATAGAAAGAAGATTAAGGGAAAAAAAAAAACCAAAAATCAATAATACCAAATACAATAATAGTGCCAGCCCTTTTTTTTATTTTTTATTTTTATTTTTTTCATGTGATGTGATATTTAACACTACTAACTGGGATCATGTGTGTGTTATGTCCCCACAGTCCAACAGACTCTACTGGAGCCTCCCAACGCTGAGCCTCCTACTGAAGAGAATGCTGTGTAACACCGGCCACCCAGTCAAACGTAGCCCCTCCCCTTTACACAGACACACACACACACACACACACGCACACACACACACACACACACACACACACACACACACTGTAGCCCTGTGTTGCAGAAGCTACACTGAATGTGAACAATTTTTTTTTGTTTTTTTTTGTTTTGTTTTTGGGAAATTCACTGCTGTAGACATGGCCAATACCAAAACCTTGCCAAATGTTTGTGTATATAGATATTTATTGTTTACTTTTAAATGCCACTAACAGGTTGGTTTACAGTTATCTGACAGAATTCGCCTTCAGCATGTGTACTCTCATTACTCGACTGTGAACCGGAGCTTGAGAAACTGGATCACTATGAAAAAAAAAAAAAAAAAAAAAGACCCCAGATCGGCCACTTTTAAAGCAGGACACACTGTTAAATTCCAGTTGGTTAATGTTAGTGATGGAGGCTCTTATGTGGGGGGTGGGGTAGGGGTGGGGGGGGGTTGAGCTGCTCTCAGTTCACAGGGGGTCACTGCTGTCTGACATTTCTCTGAATATTTTTAGTCACCAGCAAGACCCGCCTTCCGAATGAGAGAACTTCTTTTAGCTTTTACATTGTCAGAGATTACCGGGAATGTCTTGTTTTGAATGGAACGCAGCGCCTCTCCTTTTGAGCACGTACAGAATCCTTGAAAGAAAGGTGTGTTTTTTTTGGGTTTTTTTTGGCTTTTCACGATGGTGTTGAGTTGGTGCAGAACATCTGACAACATTCCCCATATTTCTATTTAAAGCTCTTTACTGGTAAACGTTGTGTGTAAACAGTCCATGTAACAACGCATTATGGGAAAAACACACGCATTATGTGATAACTTACCAAAATGTAATGGATTTTAATTTCTACAGCAATATATAATAACGTTTCCCTAATTTTGTAATAAATTTTGATATATTGCAGTAGTTGCAAAAAAAAAAAAGTTCACTTTGACCAGCTCTGAAATATGCATTATGAATAAGGTGTTACATATTTGGTCTGTTTGATGATATAAAATGGGCAAAATTTCGACACTGTTAAAAAAAAATATTATTCTTATTCTCATTATTATTATAAATTCAATTATTTTTGGCTGTTTGAAAGATAAATATGACTAAAAGCAGATGTTGTTACTGCTTTTATGTGTCAGTTATTATTTAGTTTCTGTTCTAAGGCTAATTTTTGGTCTTGAAAAGTTGAAAAAAACTGAAAATTCGGTCTATTTTTATGTTTTGTGATCAGAAAGTGACAAAAACTCACCAAACAGCAGATTCCAGGTAGAACTTCAAGATAATTACAGCAAAAACTGAAACATAAAAGAGTAAAATTTAAGTAAAACAACAAAACATTTCAACAATTTTTTGCTGACAGTATAAACAAAATAAACAAAATAAACTAATAAATATGATTAAAAGCAGATGTTGTTACTGCTTTTATATCTTAGTCATTATTTCCTCTCTGTTCTAAGGCTAATTTTTGGAGCTGAAAAGTTCAAGAAACCAAAAAATTCTGTGCATTATTATGTTTTTATGATCAGAAAATGAGAAAAACTCACCAAACAGCAGATTTCAGGTAGAACTTCAAGATAATTACAGCAAAGACTGAAACATAAATGAGTAAAATTTAAGTAAAACAACAAAACAAAACATTCTTTTGCTGACAGTATAAACAAAATAAACAAAATAAACTAATAAATATGACTAAAAGCAGATGTTGTTACTGCTCTCATGTGTCAGTTATTACTTAGTTTCTGTTCTAAGGCAAATTTTTGGTCTTGATAAGTTGAAAAAAACTGAAAATTCTGTGTATTATTATGTTTTTATGATCAGAAAACGAGAAAAACTCACCAAACAGCAGATTTCAGGTAGAACTTCAAGATAATTATCACAGAAACTGAAACATAAAAGAGTAAAATTTAAGTAAAATAACAAAACATTAAAACAATTTTTTGCTCACAGTATAAACAAAATAAATTGTATCTATTGTATCGCACTAATTATCTTTGATCCATAATGATAATGATATGTATAGTGATATGTAACATTTATTCACTTATATAAAAGTATAAAGTGTAAACAGGAGAAGATAATAGACAATAATCCCTTTCATCATAAAAAAAAAAAATGCAATAATAAATCATAATATGTAATAATTTATTACAAAATGTGGGAAACCTCATTACTTCATACATTTTAGATTTCATTACAAAATCCAGGTGTTATTCCATAATTTCACATTGTGTTATTCCATTCTGCGTTGTTGCGGTCCATTTTTAAATATACTGTAATTACCCATTATCACAGTATGTATATTGAGATTGAGGCGCATACCCGTAAAACTAGAGTGACTAAGTTTGAGTGTTACTTCTATAAGGCGTGACATTTTTTTATTGATAATATATCGAGTCATAGCTGATGATAGTATCTCTTCCCCTTTTACTGGCAGTTGATAAAGAATAGTGGACACGATGGTACGTTATCATACAACTCTAGCTATTTGCTGGATGTAACTGTTGTTTACATCATGTGACAGTTGCATCGTTAACGGCTCCATCCATTAACTCTGCGTTGTTTATAATAAAATACGATGTTGCCTTATTCAGATTTGAATCTTTTTGCAGTGTGGGAAAAAAAAATAATAAGGCGTCGAATAATTGTCTTTACTTACAGCCTATGACTTTTTATAGTGTAAATAGCCTGAAATGACAATAAAAAATGCTTGTTTTTTTTTTTTTCTAATTAGCCTTTAATAATGATGCCTAATATAATAAAAGTTGCCTGAGGAAGATTGGTTTTCTCACTGAAAGCATTGAAGCACCCGTCAGCCAAAAGTCTAAGTGGGCTAGCACAAAATAAAGCAGTGTTTTTCAACCTTGGGGTCGGGACCCCACATGGGGGTCGCCTGGAATTTCTAGTAATTGATTTAAAAAAAAAAAAAAAAAAACTTACTAAAGTGGCAAGGTTTCACTGTAAAAGGATCGACGTTATTTCAGTGCAAACTTTGGTGCTGCTGGTGGATCTACACCCCAGGTGAGCCTCTAAATAAGACCCTCTTTGCTCCTCATTTCAGTTTAACCCCTTGAACTCTGGTTTCAGATGTTTGTGGTGCAAGATTTTATCAGTCTGAGAAAGAACAGACTGTACCACACAACTTAAAAAGGGGATTGGGAGCAGTTAATGCAGTGTTTTTTAACCTTAGAATCCGTGTATCATTCATACATTTATTTTTCAATTTAAAACCAAAAATCAAAAAACAAAAAAATGACTCGTTTTTTTGTTTTTCATTTTCAAAACCAGAATGAAAAATGGATAACGGTTCGTTTTTACATTTCCTGATTTTGTGCTCAAATGAAAAATGGAAAAAACAGATAACGACCGTTTCATCCAATTTTGCTATTTTCAATATAGTTGAGTTGTCTGACCTGGAAGTAGTTGTAACTACGGAAAAAATAAACAAACGGAATCATGGCCAGACTGGAGGAATGTTTTGCTGTAATTAAGCAGCTGTTTGATACGGAAGCGTATTGCATTCACACAAAAAAAATAAATTTGGCTCTATTTTTCCGAATTAACGAGATAAACAGCAGCTTAATTATAGCAAAAATATTCCTCCAGTCTGGCCATGATTCTGTTTATTTTTTCCCTAGTTGCGACTACTTCCGGGTCAGACAACTTAACTATATTGAAAATAGCAAAATTGGATTAAACGGTCGTTATCTGTTTTTTCCATTTTTCATTTGAGCACAAAATCAGGAAATGTATAAACGAACCGTTATCCATTTTTCATTCTGGTTTTGAAAATGAAAAACAAAAAAACAAGTCATTTTTTTGTTTTTAGATTTTTGGTTTTAAATTGAAAAACAAATGAACAAATGATACACAGATTCCTTAGGGTCGGGACCCCACGTAGGATTGCCTGGAATTCAAATGGAATTGCCTGAAATTTCTAGTAATTGATAAAAATTTTTTAAAAAAAATTAAAAATTACTAATAAAAATTTACATCATGTAACCTAAATGTCATGTAAAATTAACGTTTATTTGCAACATATTATAGCAAACTATTACATGATCAAAAACAAACAAATTTTAGCAAAAAAAAAAAAAAAAAAAAGTCTCTGTTTTGAATGTTGGGGTCACCAGAAATTTGTGATGTTAAAATGGGGTCACGAGCCAAAAAAGGTTGGGAACCACTGATTTAAAGGTTAAAAGTCAAATTTACATAGTGTCCAGTTCAGGGACGTAACACCAAAAAGGAATAATATCAAACTATTTCCTGCACCTGACGTAGCGAAAAACGGTGCTTTCAAAATCAGCTCTGCTAAAGTCGGAGCTTCAAGTTGCACAGCTTGTAAACTTAAATAAAGGGATTTTTTTTCACTGTTCGGCTGTTTTACATATAGAGAACGTGTGCACTTTGTTCCAGATTAAAGCCGGCTATAATGACACTCGTGGATAGAAAAATAATACTAGTTTTTATTGTTTTATTGTCTTTTGCTTGTGCTAAAATTGAAAGACCAGAATGTGCAGAAGTAATTGATCTTATTTCCCATGGTGGCGATTTTTAAATGTACTTTATCACTCAACAAAATATTCAGATCAGTAAAAAAACACAAAGACTCAGATTTCATATGTTCTAGATCAAATGAAACACAGTGATTTAATTAAGTGTTTCCTCCAGACCCAAAGAATTAATCCATTTATTAAATTGTGTCCAGTTTTTTGCGATATGCTACAATATAATCAGTATATATAAATATAATCAGCAACCTTAAATGTCAATTTTTTTAACGTTATAAGAAATAATATCCCAGTTGAATTTTGAGAGTGGTTAATTGTCGCAGTTTTTGTACCAAGACTAAAGCGGACAGTAGTTTAACCCTTTCATGCATGAATTATGAGAACATTAATTAAGACTTTTTTCTTTATTCCTCTTTAGGGATTTAAAAAAACAATGAGATTACTATTTTTTTTTTTTTTTGATGAAGCTATTTTTCATGGAGTTGCAAAAATGTGCGTTGAATTTTTAAAGTAAAGAAATGTGCATTTACTTATATACTGAGGGAAAACTCTGAAATAAAAACATTTAATGCTGCTAATTTGATGTTTTCTCACATTTTAACATACACTACAAATAAAAAGTTATGGATATTTTAAATTTTTGGGCTATTTTTTTCAGTTGGGATTTTTGCACAACGCTTTTTACGTTTTTTGTGTGTGTGAATTGAAACAAATTTTTTTATTGACCAGACGTAGTTTTATTTACAAATGGCAAAAATGACCAAAAAAATGACCAAAAAAAAAGAAATATCCTTAACTTTTTGTTTGTAGTGTACTCTAATACTAGTCATTACTCACTTCATGGAGATAATATGCCAAAAAAAAAAAAAAAAAAGTGTTAATTACAGTCTAATAACAATAACAAGGAATTGATTTACACTCGAACATGTTAGATCAGGTTTATCAAGGATAGCAAAGTTACGGTAATGTTTTCAATGTCAGTGTTTGGGATGATGCATAAGCGTCCACTGTGTTCGCTGATATGAAACTAAAACAACAAAATCCATGAATATACAAGAGAACAGCTGGAGAAGAACTGTCCACTGTAGTGACCACTATGCATGAAAGGGTTAAATGCCATGAAAGCAGATTTTTTCTACTATTTGCTGTAATTTGGCTACTTCCTGTCACCTTTATAACAGATTTAAGGAAGATGAAGTTGCCTTTTGGGTTTAATAGTAAGGAAGTATGGAATAAGATAAGAATAATAAGATTCGATCTTTTAATGAGAAATAATTTTCTTTTTCTAAACTGTAACAAAACTGAAGTCAAAATAAATATAAATTAACCCTCCGGTATCTGGGTGTGCTTTTTAGGCACACTTTGCACTTCATGTTAAAAAAACTTCCTATTATTTTTCACAATTTAAATAAGGTTAGAATTCAAAAGTTGTTAATTTTTGCATGATCTTTAAAATTCTGGCCACCAACTAAAATTTGCACATTGTAAACAAAAGAAAATTACAAGACTAGCATCTGTCTCCCAAGTGTGCCTAAAACGCACTATTTCTTCCATTATAACCACTGTATCTGGGCTTCATTTGAGAGGTGGGGATCTAAATTAATTTATTAACGTTGTTAATGTTGCTGTTAATCATTGACATATACCAGGGTGCAAAAATCAAATAATATGTAATCCAATTTTTATGTCATATTTTGCAAAAAAAACCAACATATTTTGTGTTTTTTGCATCAAAAAATGTAGTGACATCATGATGAAAAGAGATTGTTTAAAGGGTTAAAAAAATGTAAAATGAATGATTATTTGATATGTATGATTAGGGCTGACCTTGATTTACAAAAATAAAATCAAATTAGAGCAGAAAATTAAATCAATATATAGTATTTAATAGTTTGATTTATAGGTGTGCATTTTACGCACACTTGGTGACAGATGCTAGTATTTTTGTACATTTGACCTTGCGCCAAAAATAATAATGCAAATTAACCGATGTTGCTGTTAATCATTGACATATGCCAGGATGAAAAAATCAAATAATATGTGATCCACTTTTTATGTAGTATATTGAAATAAAATAATTTTTTGTGTTTTTTACATTAAAAAAAAAAAAAGGTTTGTTTACATTACAAACACGGCATTTAAAGGGTTAAAAAATGTGACAATTGTTGAGTATTTGGTATTTTTATTTACGGCTCAAGTTGATGAAATAGAAAAAAGTGTAAAAGAATTAAAAACAAACTGTATGAACAATTTTTTGACATTATTCCACTAGTGTGCCAAAAAGGCACACTTGGTGCTTAGTAAGGGCCTTGCTGGACGGGATACTGGAGGGTTAAGAAATACAGAAAATAATACTGGTGACTGGCAGTGTTCCATTTTATACATATATAGAAAAAATGTTGTTTCTGATATATTCTGGGTTGTGACGCTACCAACAAAATGCCTTTTTTTGTCATAGCTGTGAAAGATACTGACTTGTAGGTGACAATTAGTGCGAGACATATCATACAAAGGCACATGACTGTCAAAGGGACGGCGTGGGGGGGTGCAGTGGTTCTCTGGTTTCCTCCCACCGTCCGAAGACATGCACCTTAATATGTGAACTGGTCGATCGAAATCACCCGTAGGTGTGAATGTGGACGTCAACAGTTGATCGTCTGTATATGTCAGCGATGCGATGACCTGGGTGTACCCCCGCCTTCACCCACTGTAGCTAGAATAGGCTCCAGCACCCCACCCCACCCCCACAACCCTAATGAGGACTAAGAAAATGAATGAATGAGTGAAATTTGAGATCTGTCCAATAAGATGTATGTGGGTGCTTCTATGAAACAGGACATGGGGCTAAAAATTCAAAACCAAATGTAGACTAATGTTACGAAGCAAGTTTGGAAGCACTTTGGGTGTGTTTTAAAAATAAATACTTGCTGAGATTAAAGAGAAACTGTTTTTCAGATAAAACACATTTTTATATTATTTTACAGTATATTTAATGCAAAAATCTGTATGTAACACGGTCAAAAGGACACGAAAACTACTGTTTTTTTTAATATAGTTTTATTCTCTAACAGGTACATTAGGGGAATTTAACTAATTATACACGGCTGAGTGTTTCACAAAAATTACTGCTGTTGCAAAATCAATCAAGATTTATTTGCGTTTAAATGGGCAGGTTCTGCGTGTAATGCGAGTGGACACGATGGGTTACACACGAAATTTGTAATGAGACTGAGATTCATGAAAAACCCACATGTCTGGATTAGAAAAACCACAAGGATCATCAAATTTAACTTTTGGGAATTTATCTAATTATACATGGCTGAGTGTTTCACAAAAATAACTGCTGCTGCAAAATCAATCGCAGTTTATTGGTGTTTAAATGGGCAGGTTCTGCGTGTAATGCGAGTGGACACGATGGGTTACATATAAAACTTGGAATGAGACTGAGATTCATGAAAAACCCACATGTCTGGATTAGAAAAAAACAGTAGGATCATCAAATTTAACACAGTGTCTTTATTTATAACACTATATAAGACCATTTACAGCCATGTTTTCAGATCTAATGCACTGACACCTACAGTAGGTAGTTTTTCATCTCCCAGTTTTGGTCGTATTTTTGGCGCCAATATTTTATAAAAAATTCAATAATTGTGGGATGGCTCAGAGCAAGAGTATCATTTTTTTGCATTTATCTGAGGTCATCTAGAGGTACATCCTGGGGGGAAATATGTCTAAATTTACCTTTTATTAATGGGTCTAAAAAGCAGGTCCCAAAATGTACCCAGTTTCATAGAAGCACCCATGTGTACTGAGTTCAAAATGGCCACCATTGGAATAACAACAACATAACAGAAGGGTGAAGGGAAAGATGAACTATTTTGGTGGAAGTCAGATATGAGATGTGTGGAATGATTTGAAAACAGTCGGCACTGCCACAAAAATAATGCCAGATAATGGAAAAAAAGAAGAAATAGAACCTATGAAGATGCATTAGGTGTGTAGATGTTAGCAGCAGTAGTTAGTTTACGGTTTGAACCATGTCTTTGGAAAAGTTGTGACAGTTGTAAATATTCCTGTGGTCAGTTTTGTGTTTGTACTCTTTGCTGTGTATAGGCATTATGCTACATATTAGAATATACTCTTTACTATAAATGTGTGTGTGGGTGTGTGTGTATGTGTGTGTCTGTTTACATTCAAAGGTAATTTCTACACTTTTTACCCAACTTAGCTTTTCCTATTGACTTAGCGGAACTTTTTGTAGATAGAACCTGCTTCCTGCAGAGTGAGTGTGTTGTGTACTGCCAGCAGTGTGTGCTATTTTCTAAGGACCTCTGGACTCAAGTCTGGTCCTCAATGAGAAACCGAGGCTGACTTTGAAATCTTTCACTGTTTACTGTACAATCTGGCATTTTTAAAGCACTGTTTAAAACCCAGCCGTCACAGTCGGTATTAGCAGGTACGCCGCAATGTACGACGAAAGTCATTAGTCGCTTTTCCATTGGACATCTGCGCAAAACTTTACCGATATTTACTAAATGACTAATAAACAGAAGTGCGTAATGGCGGTTTTTCCGTTAAATCACAAATGCGATGATTTGTTTATTTATTAGATGACACGAGAAGTCATTCCATAAACATGGTGACGAACGTAAATACGGTGTTGATTTACAGATATGTTCATTATTATTATATATTACCCCTCTATCTCATACTAAATTAAAAAATGATTGGGTTTCCTGGTGTGTCCACACATACCACGACACGTTTCTTCTTTTTCGTATGTCGTATGTCAACATCCGTTTTTTTAATTCATCTGACTCTAGTTGCAAAAAAAGGTCTTCCCGTTGCAGTTTTGAATGATATACCATTTGCGCTACATCCAAAAAAAACCACATCTTGCCAACGCTAAAACTTTTAATTGAAAAATGAGACTTTTGTCAAAATTGTCATTTTTCCATCAGGTAAATTTTTATGCGCAAGTTATATTTGCGCAGTTTGAGGGTCAATGGAACAGCGACTATTGTTGGCGTGAATAGTAGTGAATGGGACAGACTGTCAAACTGTAAAAGAACAGAGCTGGTGATCAGACATATGAATACTGTCTTTTTTTAATGCCATGATCACAGAACTAATATAGAAACCTCATTTGTGTTCATTGGAAATGGTTCATAATGCCCTGGATGTTTTCTGAACATGTAGTTAAAAAGCGACTACAGCTTGTGTCGTTAAAATACTACAGGATTCATAGATTTAAAGACCGCACTGCAAAAAACAAAATCTCACCAAGTGTATTTTTCTCATTTCTTGTCCAAATATCTCATCACACTTAAAATAAGACATAATCACCTAAAGAGTAACTTTTCAGTGAGATGTAAGAACTTATTTTTAGACAATAGATAATTTTTACATGTTCCATTGGCAGATTTTTTTTTGCTTAATTCAAGGAAAAAAAATCTGCCAATGGAACAAGTGAAAATTATCTTGGTAAGATTTCTTGAAAGAAGAGTTTCCAGATCTATTGTCTAAAAATAAGTTTATACATCTCACTGAAAACTTACTCTTTAGGTGATTTTGTCTTATTTTAAGTGTGATGAGATATTTTGACTAGAAATGAGAAAAATACACTTGGTAAAATCTAGATTTTTTGCAGTGCGTGCACATAAATGGTTAGGGCATAATCTTGTTGGTAGATGTAGTTGAAGTGGAGCCAGAATCGACGTGTTGTTCGGTGATTGTGTGTGTGTTGGCGGCCCTCAGATTGTGGTCTTAGAATGAGTGAGATTCTGGAGCTTGAAACCTCATGTGACACTAATGCTAACGCTAACAGATTAGCACCGCATTCACACTGTAACTTTACCAGTGTCTGATCTACTCGGACCTGTGTGTGACAATGTTTCAATTTGTGTCTTGGTCTGAATGACTGGAACGACCGCAGGACTCATTTAATCCATCACGACCTTCGATATTTCACATAAATAAACAGATGTTTTTTTCTCGTATAGCTAGTTTGGGGCAGTTGACATCAGTCTGACAAACTGAAGGTGTTGAGATGAGTTCTGATTGGATCTCTAACTGTTTACTCAGTGTCAAAAACATCAATCATCAGAAACTAGCTTTTATATACAGGGTGCGATTTGTTGGGGGGGGTTACATCCCTACTTCTGCTTAATGAATTTCATCCTTGGGGGGGTGACAACCAACTAATGTAAATACCAGGCAGGTTGTGACAGTTTTCTTCCACCTATATCCTACATTACTGGCTCTAACGTTCACTTGAACCGAACTGTCGGAACTGTTGTATTTGTGAATGTCCCCATGCACTGGGGCGCCGTAAAGGGGAAATAACATGACAAATTCATGGGGCCCAGCATTTGTGGGGGGCCATAGAGCAGTGGAGGGGGTCCAGTGGATACAGGTTTGAAGTTGTGAAAATTTCATGTAAGATCTGCTGTATAATAGAGGACTAGAACCAGGGAGTTGGACGTTGAAAGTATGTAAAGTTTCAATTTCGTTTCACGCCAGCATTAGTTAGTTATGGACCACATCCCCACATATATAACTGCTGCCCCCTGCCTCCCTGGTCCGACAAAAAAAAAAAAAACAACCCCCCCCCCCCCCCCTGTTTTTTTTGACAAATTGCACCCTGTTTATAAACTCATCTTTTTTTTTCTCCATTGAAAAAACTAAGGTTAAATTAAGTTTCCTCTTTAACTAAAGCTGATGGTTTTAAAGACACTTGTTAATAATAAAAGGGACATTCTTTGTTCCATCCCAACACAAATCCAATCTCCAATGAATAGAACTGCTAAATTTTTAAAACCCTTTAAATCGGGTGTAGGATTAGGTTTGATTACATATACAAAAAAATTGGACGAATGTTCCATTTTTTCTTTCCCAATCCACGTACCTTCAAGGGTTTGCACAACTGACAACAACCTGCGAGTAGTACAGGGTTATTTAAAAAGAATGAACCAATTTCATCACGCAATATTTTAATAAGGAAAAGCAGTAGAAAACTCCAGGCAAGTCACAAGTATTCTACTCACAATCAACTTTTATTTCCTGTCTTACAAGTGTTCAATGTGGCCACCACCTGCAGCACAGACAACATCAATGCGATGAGAGAATTCCTCCCAGACGCTAACAGCATATCTCGATCCATTGAGTTGATCGCTGTTGTTATTCGATGTTTAAGGTCATCGAGGTCAGTGGGTAGTGGTGGAACATAAACGCGATCTTTTACGTATCCTCACAAGAAAAAAAATCACACGCGGTGAGGTCTGGGGGTCTCGCAGGCTGAGCACAAAGAGGATTTGCTGAGGACTCGCTTTTCTGAGGGTAAACAACTGAATGACTACAGCGCTCCAGTGGCAGCCAATCAAAACTTATGCTGCGTTTCCACTACGTGGAACCGGCTCGACTCGGCCTCTTTGCGTTTCCACCACGAAAAAGGACCTGGAATCTGGTACCTGGTACTGCTTTTTTGGTATCACCTCCTCCGAGGTGCCAGGACTGGGGACCAGATACTAAAACATGACGTGTAAACACTGCAGACCACTGACTGGTCAGAGAGTTTTCTCTGTGACTCGCTGTTTTACAAAAAACAGATGCGGAAGTTAACAGTAAATATAGCAGTAGATGACAGCCCGCAAAACTGCAACATGATTTGTTGAGGAGGTTCAGACGTAAAAATTCAGCATGAGCTTGATGAGAGAATACGAAACGAGCAAGTTTATCAGTGGCTCTCTGAGCAGATGACACGGAAGTATAACGCACCGCATCGCTATGACGTCCAGGCACTGTAAAGTGGGTAGTATCCTGTAATGGAAATGGTCTCCAAGAAGAGGACCTGGTACCCGAGTCAAGTCAGTTCCATGTAGTGGAAACGTGGCATTAGAAAACTCCTGTTTCAAATGGTCACTGACTCATTCCATGACGATGCTCAAGAACTGAAGCAATGCGTCATGAAATCGGTTCATTCTTTTTGAATAACCCTGCACAGTATTGTAAAAGTCCAGGTCAGTTTTTACTGGTCTTGAGGTCAGTCTTATCTTCAATCACATAATTTTACTTGCCTTAGTCTGGGAAAAATAGTAAAAAACTGCAAGACTGTGGAGACAAATTGCCCTTAAGTAACATTAGATCGTCTTGACAACAGCAGTATCTACAAGTGCTCTAAGTTTTAAACACTGTAGGACATTTATTCAGTGTAGTCCTGTCATTACTAGCTATATAGAAAGAACCGTTTTGAATCAGTCTTGCTGGTTTTTGAGTGTCTTTTTGAACTTGTCTGTTCGTTACTCCAGCCGTTCTTGGTCCATGAACACAAAGTCCTCACCGTTCGCTGATCCTCTACTTTGTAAGAGTCATACACAGGTAACCTCGGGGTCATCAAACGGTGCTTGTGTTTTGCCTTATATGACATGTCCCTGGAGGACGCATCACAATATTCAACACCCTGCCAGTGCACCTGAGCATCAACAGCACCCGCACAGCGCCCCCCTGTGGGCACCCCCCCTGTGGGCGCTCCCCTGTGGGCGCTCCCCTGTGGGCGCTGCATTAACGCTCAGTCAAGGAAAACCAACACACAAAACAAACTTTTCAGTTTACTGAATGTATTGAATACACGCACTAAAGCAAAAAGCCCTGTGCTTGTAGCAAAAATAGAAACTCACCAAAGATGTAGCATTGGTTGAGATTGGTTTTGCCTTCATGTATCGGGACTGAATCATCTGATTGTAAGCAATGCAAAAAAAGTAAATGATTTAAAATGATTCTGAAGATTGAATCTGGATGTTTTTGCTGATTTTTGAGCTGCTTAATAATTTTGGTGGTTTTGATGAAACTTAGTGGCTTAGAGAGACTGTGTGAACATATTTCGCGAAAAGAATAATTAAGATTGTTCTGCAATAAACTGCACCTGATATCTTACTCCTATGTGTGTACACTCGTCAAACCGTTCTCCTGTACGACCTGAAGTAGCCTCACTTAAAAACATAACGTATGTATGACTCCTTTAACATCGGCACTGTGGATGCTACTGCTGGAACTGCATTGTTCTGCTGCGGTTCCGCTGTGCACCCCATGTCCGGTGGATGGATGTGGTCCTGGTAGTCTGCTGATGGTCAGACAGTTTGGGTGGACATAAGGAACGTGTACAACGATGCAGCAGTGGTGCCACTAGAGTGCATGTTATTTTTATGAGGGGAGTATTTTACAAAGCATATTAAAACAATCGAAGGCTGTCACAACAAATAGAAAAAGTCTATTTACAGCAAAGCTAGGAACAGTAACACCAAGAAAACACAGGATAATAGGAAGTAGCATCCACATGATACCAGTGAATGCACCGAAACTATCGGATTCATTCATGTGACTATTGGCTCTAATTTGGGTTTAGTACCAAACTAATGGATGCCACATTTCACATAACAGTTCTAAATAGTGTTAGCTAGGCGTGGGCGATTTACCGAATATACTCGATGTATTGCAGCTTGGCTCACCTGCGATATATAAAATAACTATATCGCGTACATTGAGTATTAACTGTCACACCAATGTCAGCAGTTGGAGTTTCACCTCTGCCCCCCCCCCCACCCATTAAGAAAACTATCGGCTGCAAATGCGCATTTGTATATCACGAAAGCGCAAATCAATCCCATAAGAACAAAACAAGTTTGAAATGGAAAGGAATTACAGCCGCAAAAACAAAACACATGCACAAAGACGTGGGAGAAGCCAGGATTTAAGAATCTAATAAAGACACTTGAACCGAAATTGAAAAATAATTTAATTGTGATTTTCTGTTTTTAGCTCGCACATAATGAAAAAAAAAAAAAAATCTGTCATGCATTAAAGAGTTGCATTTAACACACAGTAATGTACTGGAAATTTCAAAGTATCAAGATATATATCGTTTATCGCAATATAGCATAAATATATCGCAATACTAGTTAGAGACCACATCGCCCAGTCCTAGTTTCAGCATCGAAATTTCAATTCAGATTGGAGCTGTCTGTTAAACTCTAGTTTCTATACGTCATGTACAGACTGAGCCCAGATTCTTTTCGTACTTGCTTTGTAAAGTATTTCCCTCTTTGTGGAAGATCTGCACTGTGCCTCCTATTTCTCCACTGAATGCTGTTACCTGACACTTATGGAGTGTCAAGGGTGCTGAAATTAAACAAATGAATACGTCATTAAATAAATAAGTCCTGAAACGTGTCAATTAATTAAAATTTGAAATACATACACACAAGAAATAAATATATCAATAATTACTAAAATGTGTCATGAATAATTAATATAGCAATCATCTTCGCTAGATCAATGTTAACCCCGCCTACTAACTTTAATGGGCGAGACTGACAGATAAAATAAATTCATTGTGGCACTCCTAGCATAGGGACCATGGAATAATTAATTGACTAGTGAAATAATTATATATACTTAAATTGCTGTTTTAATTAATTCATGACACATTCAAGTAATAATTATTGACAGATGTATTTATTTAATATATGTATTTACAATTGTAATAAATTGACATATTTAAGGGCTTATTTAATGATGCATTTATTTATTGAATTTTGGCCCACCTGGTGCTCCATACACACTGACCTCTCCCTGCAGTTGCACCTGTTTCCCATTCTAGTGCCTGTTGATGAGTCATATTAAAGCCGGTTAAAGGCTTCGATCACAAACACATTCTGGTGGACAGCAACAAGTTCATCTTCACTCTGAAAACTACAAACTATGAGATCCGGCAAAAACCGAGTTGTTTGATATTCGGGCTGGTTTTTCACATCCAACACATGCACACGTAGAATACCGCTCTCCTGTACATTCAAACTTTGATGCATGCTTTTCTCTACAATACTTTAAAAAGAAACAGTTTGTGGTAGCGTAAAGAGTGTTAGCCTCTGTGTCTTTCTGACAACTGAATGTTGGACATTCATTGCTTTAATAACTGTAATAGTGAACTGAACCTCTGCTTTTTTTCTTCATTATGATAAATAACCCTTTGGCAACATGTTACAGGTAGTTGTTACTGATATGAAACCAAGAAAATAAAACATTTGAAAACACAAACTCGGAATTCTGCCCCTTTCTTTATTTCATTTAGTTCAACGCAGAACTACCGGACCTTTCTGTGAATAAATGTGTAGACAAACTGTTAGCTAGTTTAGCCCACAGCTGTTAGCCAGCAAAAGTCAAACGTTGTGTACACTGCAAAAATCTAAATCTCACCAAGTGTTTTTTTCTCATTTCTAGTCAAAATATCTCATCTCACTTAAAATAAGACATAATCACCTAAAGAGTAAGTTTTCAGTGAGATATAAGAACTTATTTTTAGACAATAGATCTTGAAAATCTTATTTCAAGAAATCTTACTGAGATAATTTTCACTTGTTCCATTGGCAGATTTTTCTTCCCTTTGAATTAAGCAAAAAAAAAAAAAAAAAAAAATCTGACAATGGAACAAGTGAAAATCATCTATTGTCTAAAAATAATTTCTTATATCTCACTGAGAACTTACTCTTTAGGTGATTATGTCTTATTTTAAGTGTGATGAGATATTTTGAGTACAAATGAGAAAATTACACTTGGTAAGATTGTGATTTTTGCAGTGAACGAAGCTTTCTGATTTGAACCAATACTGGAAAAAATCCAAATCTTACCAACTGTAATTTTCTCATTTCTAGTCAAAATATCTCATCACACTTAAAATAAGACAATCACCTAAAGAGGAACTTTTCAGTGAGATATAAGAACTTATTTTTGGACAATAGGTAATTTTCACTTGTTCCATTGTCAGGATTTTTTGCTCAATTCAAGATTCTTTTGCTTAATTCAAGCAAAAAAAATCTGCCAATGGAACAAGTGAAAATTATGTTGGTAAGATTTCTTGAAATAAGATTTTCCAGATCTATTGTCTAAAAATCAGTTCTTATATCTCACTGAAGTTACTCTTTAGGTGATTATGTCTTATTTTAAGTGTGATGAGATATTTTGACTAGAAATGAGAGAAATACACTTGGTAAGATTTCGATTTTTGCAGTGTACTGAAACCAGTCCTATTGCTGTTATGTGTTTTAGGTGGGACATAGTATTTGCTTAGCCTCAACTGTTCTGTAATGTTGTTCTTTGTTTCCCTGTTTTACATTATTCAGCTCTAACATTTACATATAGGTGTCAACCACCTCACAACCATTATACGCTGATGACACCATTTTATATTTCTATAAGAACAGAAAAGATTCAAAATCTTATCTTTTTTAATATGCTTTTTGCATTTTACAAATTCTGTAATCTGTTAAACATAAATCTATTAATATTCTTGCTCTAGAAGTTCCTTTATGCTGCTGTAATTTCATTTTTTTGTGTACATCAGATAAGTGAGCAGTATAAACCAGAAATTCACATAAATATTGGAATTCAAGATTCGAGATTGAATATTTGTTACTTTTGTTCAACTGTGTTTGCTATTAATTGTGCTACCTTGGAGAAAAACAGACATTTCAATGGATAAAATAACTATGTTGCAACGGTAAATCAAATATGAATTGTAGTCCTTTCCAATTACATCTTAGTGATACCTCATACCTATCACTAACACAACTTAAATGTAATATTTCCTTTTCCAGACGATGTTGAAAATGCCACATTGGATGTAAAGCATTTGAAAACACACCAGACTGGTCTTTGAATCCTTTCTTTTTTATTTATTTTTTTTTAAAGTGGAATGTTAGAAGTGATTATGGCTCATTACGAAGGTTTTAAGTATTTTCATGCTGACATGTTAGTTTCATAAAAAAGAAAAAAAAATCTGTTGAATCTAACTGTATTAATAATGAATGAAAACAGAAGGACTTTGTGTTCAGTATGAACAAACCTTTAGCCCCGCTGCTACATCTAATTAGCTTATTAACATTTCACTTTATTACAGCAATGCAATACATCATTTTGTAAACATATAAATTTTCCAATTATAATAAAATTTCTAGTTTATCTTGTTTTCTGCCTGGATTAACAGAAGTTCTTTTTTAAATATTCTGATACACTGGGCACAAATATCAAATATACGTAGCCTATGGGGTCAGTGTGTTCAGTACAGCATGTTAAACCGAAGGGCCACTGTACTAAGCATCATCTGAAATTCAAGTGAATTAATGACAGTATAAGACAAAGTAGTTGTAAAACACAAAGTGAAAGTATCACATCATGACTGCGATAACAGCCTAGTACAAAAACAATAAAAAACACACAATATTTAAAATTCAGGTTTTAGACAAATACAGGAAAATATTGATGGCACAGTCCAGAAAGAAGCCGCCGTCCACCAGGACACACGATTTTGGTCGGTTTGTGGGAACCTGCTTCTAGTTTCAACTAAGACAAGTGGCAGTGTTGACGGTGGGAAGGAGGTTCTGGATAAGATGGATGAAATGTATGAAACCAAGTCATCACCAAATAGGGCACTACGCCACATCTCCCATAGACTCAGTTTAAACAGATCAGACCCTGGTCTCCCTTTGAGGACCTCATGTCATGTCATGTTCACACCTGGAGATCATAATGTACTAGCTCATGTTTGCCTCCACTACTTGACAGATCAAATTAACACTAGGATCAAAACACAGTATCTGCAGTCTCTCTGATGGGACATTTTAGAGGCAACTTGACAGATTAGTGTTGATAAATGACCCACATTTTTACTTTTAAATTCATTTTTGCTTTAGTTGGACCATAAGGGATTACCCAAAATGAGGAGCTACTTTATATTGAAATAAATGTTGGAATGGCAGTTAATTAAAGTTGGCTCTCTGACGGGACATTACTGTGTTTTGACCCTTATGTAAATGTAGGTGTAGTCTTTAGTCTCTGATATTTCACTATCATTACAGATATTTACTATTATTCCTTTTCTCACTGATCTCATTCATAGTGCAAAATGTCAGGTATGAAAGCTGAAAAGGTGTAGCAGCAGTAACTGGGAGGTGGGACTTAATGAAATGGGAGCTGCTGTCTGTCTAGGTCAGGGGTATCAAACTCATTTTTAGTCCAGGGGCCACATTCAGCCCAGTTTGATCTCCAGTGGGCCGGACCAGTAAAGTAATAGCATAATAGTGTATAAATAACAACTCCAAAATTTTCAGTGCAAAAAATAGTATTAAATTATCAAAATTTTTACATTTTACAAACCATCCAGAACAAAAAAAGAATAATCTAAAAAAACAGAAATTTCTGAAGAAAAATAAGCAAAATTTTATCACTATTATTATGCCTCAACTTATGATTTCTACATGTGCACTACAGATCAGATCTACCAAGGCATAAAATAGGAAGAATATTGTTAAAATTGCACTTATTTTTCTTTAGATAGTTCAGGTCGTTCATATTTGTTCCGGTTATTGACATTTTATTGTTAAAGGATATCAGAATTTAATGTTCTTTGCAATAAATCAAAGGGAAAAAATTGGTGTTGCCCTTATTTATAGGCATAATGTCATATTACTTTTTTTTCACATTAAACCAAGAAGAGAATTTGGAGTCATTATTTCTAGGTTATTATGCTATTATTTTGAAGTTTGATGCCCTTGACTGTTAATATCTTCAGGGTAATTTTTGCACAATTTTTCCAAATTCATCCCGCAGGCTGTACTGGACTCTTTGGCGGGCCAGTTTTGGACCCCGGGCTGCATGTTTGACACCTGTGGTCTAGGTGGTCATGTGACTGACTCCTCTGTGTCCTGCAGTCATCTGAATACGAGCCCTGAGACATGGTAACAACTGTTTTTAAAAACATAAACTACCAACTGTGGATGACAGAATTCCTACGTTTGTGGTGCAGGGGAGGTGCTAACTCAGATGGGGAGGTGCTAACTCAGATGGGGAGGTGCTTACTCAGATGGGGAGGTGCTAACTCAGATGGGGAGGTGCTTACTCAGATGGGGAGGAACATTTCCACCAACACAGTGTAAAATCTGAAGCACAGGGCAGTTCAGGTGGGTCACTGCCGGTTGTCTTGGGTATTTTTTTTTAATTATTTGGAATAAAAACATATTTACAGACACATTTGTGAGATAACGTCACTGCGTCAGAGATCTTTTTGCACAAACGTGAACATACGTTGGTGAATCTATATTTGAAACCTGCCATACGCTGTAAAGGTCATGGAAGTCTGCGAGGTCCGGACAGTCGTGTGCGTACATGTGTGCATCACACAGCAGTGTGGAGAGGAGTCCCTGTGTGAGTGGGGGAGGGGGAGTGATCAGAGGAGGACAAGGAGTGGGAGGAGGCCTCCCTCTGCAACTCCTCCACCCTCCTCTGGAGCTCTGCCCTCAGGAACAGCAGGTCCTTCAGGGTCTGGTGGACTGGAACCTGAAACACACAATAACACACATCATACATCATACATGCAATTGCACAATTAGCCTATTTATGTATTTATTTATTTATTCTTCTTGCTCCCCCTCTTTTTTTTCTCTTCTTCTCTCCTTGTTCTATTTTTTATATCTTATTCTTGCGCTAGGAAAGTTAGTGTATTTCTAGAATGTAAGCCTCATTTTATGTATTTGGCTGAGGCTGTTCAATCTGAGCAGACTCTTCTGTATCTGCCATGTTTAACTGTTTTCCTCCAGTATATTATGACTTTGTAATCTAAGTGTTGTTTGTTGTTAGTCATTTTTTCCAGGACAACAGATGGAAATTAGCTTCTCCGCTAAATCTGGTGCATGCATCTTATTCTTGTAACTAATGCCAATACACACTGTCCTGTAACTAAATAAATAAATACAAAATACATGGAATTCAGGAGTCCATCTAAGTAAAGTCACAAACACATATCAGAACTTCCTCTTGGACAAACACCTCATCCTATCAGGTGTTCTGTGGTCCTACCTGTGGCCTCATACGGGGGTTCCAGCGGGCATAGTAGCTGGTCCACAGCTCCAGGTGTCTGGGGGAGACCAGTGGGTACAGAACATGGTGCTCATAGTCCACATAGAAGGGGTTGGTGAAGTCCTCCACTTGACTGAAGCGAGACAGGGTCATAGTCAGAGACAATCACAGCCCATAAAGACCCAAACATCCACCACTAAACAACACCATCTACTGATGTAAACTGTTTAATACCTGTTGATCCACTAATCTTATCAATCCATGTAAATAATTGGTGTAAAATACAGTTTGTCATCTTTTCGTGGTCATCAGACATGACCCATTTGGATGTTCAGAGGCTCCGTAGTGAATGAGGAAACACCATCATCTTCTACAACATTGATTCACCAGTAAAACCCATGGAGTTGGATCAATGACAGTGGATGGACACACTGGGTTTATGTTCAGTTAATGAGAGATTTTACTGAAAAAGTCACTTTTTCTTAGGTTTTTTATATAATAACCCTCAACTTTAAACTGAGCTTTTATAAACATCTACATGATCAGTAAATCAAATGTAGGAAAATACTTGATTTTCATTGAAAAATGCAAAATACTCAGGATAATGGTGTTAAATCACTTCAGAAAAGTTAAATATAAAAAAAAGTCATTTGGGAACTGCCGTAAAAGTAGCACTGGGTCTTTCTGGGTTAAACCAGTGAATAGACTTACCTGTTAATGTAGGACCAAAGGGACATGGTTTTACTGGTCACCTCCTGCAGACCAACAAGACAAAGAGACATGAACGGGAGACCATGACAGGACTAGGTCTGAGTTAAATGAATATATGTGAGTATGTACCTGTGCCATCCTCTCCTGTTCACTGTTGTAGAGGAAGGTTCCAAACAGGCAGCTGTACAGGTGGTCCAGTACCGTGATCAGGAACAGCTCATTGAACTCAAAGGCTGATGGGAACTGGAGTCCAAAAAACAAAGGCGCATGAAGACAGGCCAGGTTCAAAAGTCATTCATAAAGTCTATACGAATACAAATATACATGTAGTTCTTTAAAGTACAGTGTGCGCAGGAATGTCAGCATTTTATATTTTGAAAAAAACAAAACAAAACAAACAACAAAACAACACATTCTGTATTTCTATACAGTGCATAAAAGGGGAAACATTTCATAAACACAACATTAGAAGTTAAATATTAGCAGGGATAAATTGATTCATTTTTTAAATAATAATTTGTCCAATAGAACATACCCCTGTTTAGAAATGTTCATTAAAGAAATAACTGAGCTGTTTTAAAGTGTGTCAGGCATTCATTAGGCCTTCATCAGCCTGTGATAATACAAATACAGGCGCAGAAAAAACGATTAGACCATCAAAAGTCATCAAAAACAATGGTTATGCAATCCAGTACTAACTCCTGTGTGTATCATGTGACTAAAACAGACAGAAAAGAAAACATGGAATGTCTAAAAGCACTGTTTTTGTCAGTACAGTGCCATAGATATTGATGTAAGAACTTAGGTGATTTTGGTTATCAAGAAAACCATGGAAAATGGATAGATATCAGCTCTGAAATTAAACTACTATGAGCTATTTTTGTTGTTATCATTATATTTGTCCAAACAAATGTACCTTTAGTTGTACCAGGCATTAAAATGAACAAGAAATTGAAGAAAACAAGGGTGGTCTAATAATTTTTTCCACAACTGTATGTAAAAAAAACAAAATATTACACAACATGAGCTCTGACCTGTCGAGTCATCTGCCAAACACAGTCGATGAACTGGATAAACAGAGGGGAGCGTTCTGAATTTGCATGGTTCTCATCACCATGACCAATACGCTGCAAAACATAACAGTACTGTCAGTGCACACAACTGTTCACATTCACATAGAACACACACAAGTAGTGCAGGGGCCGAATACATGCTGGACTAAATGTAATGTTAAGTCATTTATCTGTCTTTTATTTATCCGGGATGGAAAATCTCTTCTAATCCAGAGTCATGGTTTAAATAGCAGCAACAAATAGTTTTACACAGAAAACTATTTCATATGAAACACTCTAAAAACATAAAAGAGAATAAAATAAGAGTAAAGAAAGTCAGAAAAAGGCAAATAGACCATACAGGTCAGATCAACAACTAACACCTCTACAGGAGTTTTGTGTAAAGCAGCCACACGACAATCACTTTTCTGTGATTACATAATTGCAGGCTGACTGCACATTTTGATTAATTGTGTGTAATTTAGGCTACGTTCAGACTGCAGGGAAATGTGCCCCAAAATACTTATTTCAAGAAATCTTACCAAGATAATTTTCACAGATTTTTTTGCTTGAATTAAGCAAAAAAAATCTGCCAATGGAACAAGTGAAAATTATCTTGGTAAGATTTCTTGAAGTAAAATTTTCAAGATCTATTGTCTAAAAATCAGTTCTTATATCTCACTGAAAAGTTACTCTTTAGGTGATTATGTCTTATTTTAAGTGTGATGAGATATTTGGACTAGAAATGAGAAAAATACATTTGGTAAGATTTAGATTTTTTCAGTGAGTACTTCCAATATTTCCAGAGTTGGTGAAAAATCAGCCAGACTGAGGATAAGAACCAGAGATCTGATGTGCTTTAAACATCTGTTGTAGATTCTTACCGCAGCGAACTTGTGTCCAAAACTGATCCACTCCTTCTCCACCAGAACCTGCACACACACAAACACAAACTGACATTAACGCTGAGCTCTCAGTGATCCTTCAGGACGGAGCTGATGCTGCCAGCGTGTCTCTGACCTGGAATCCTCGGAGTGTGCGGTAGTAGCTGTCCAGCATCAGCATGGCCAGAGAGGTGAGCTGAGCGGTGCGGTCCCAGCCGTCGCTGCAGTGGACCACCACCGAGGTCTTCCCAGACTCCAGTTTATCGGCGATTTTTGCAGCTCCTGCTAATAACAGCTGAACACACAGTGGATCGGGGAATCAGCTGAAGGAGGTAGCAACGAGCTCCAGTTACAGCCCACCTTACGTTTTTTTTTTTTTTTTTTTAATCTTTACTGAACTTTGGTACATATTGAATAATATGTATTCAAATACACTGTCTGTACCCCAACCCACCCCTTCATATGAACAGAACAGAACATCATTGTACTCTCTTTGTGTAAAAGGAAATAAATGGACAAATAAATGTTACCCAGGACAAATAAAAACATTATGGATATTTAAATTCAAATATATATGGTAGCTTAATTTTTATATTTCATTATACATTTCTACCTTAAGTTTTGCTTTTTTATATAATTTTTGTCTTGTTGATTAAGAACTCAGATTGTTGTCACTGTATGTGGGCTTACACAACATTAAAAAACCTGGAAGAAAATAAGAGAGTAAAGAAAATACAGAACATGAATAAAATGAATGGTAGCTCATAAAATCAGCAACAAGAGCTGTTTTACATTTCTAAGAGAAATAAGTTAAGCTATTTGTAGTATTTTTGTTATATTTTGTCTCATTTTCATGTTGTTATGATGTACATGTTGTGTTTGCCATTATGTCTTTTACTTTTGTTTTGCTTTTTTGTGTTTTTAGTCATTTTGTCTTTTATGTTATTTTCATCTTGTTACATTATTTCCCTCTGGTTAGGTATCAATTTTATTTTGTTTTTAACATTAGCTTGTTTCCATCACATCATATATATTGTTTTTGTCTTGTCATATCTCATTTCACATCAATTTTATTTGTCCACATAATATTTTTTTTACTTTCTTGTTACATCTCTTGCATCATGTTGGTTTTGTCTTTTTTTGTCCTGTTATGTCTTTTTTAAATAATTTTTATTGTGCTGTTCGTAAAATCAGCTTTAATTTTGTTTAAACATGCAATGGTGCAAAACAAAAGCTTTACTGTAGTGCAGTGTTAAGGTATTTGTTACTTTGTCTTTAGTTCTGCTGCACTTGAAAAAATGCTTATTTAAGATATTTTTGCTTGAATTAAGCAAAAAAAATCTGCCAATGGAACAAGTGGAAATTATCTTGGTAAGATTTCTTGAAATACATTACATATATACATACATACATACATACATACATAAATAAATAGATTATTGAAATAAATTTTCAACATCTACTGTCTAAAAATAAGTTCTTATATCTCACTGAAAAGTTAGTCTTCAGGTGATTATGTCTTATTTTAAGTGTGATGAGATATTTTGACTAGAAATGAAAAAAATACACTTGGTAAGATGTTCATTTTTTCCAGTGTGTGTCATTTTGTGAGAGCCTTACCCGGATGTATTCCAGCCAGTGTGTTTGGTCGATAGCTGAGTGCCAATGGGCTTCATCTATTGTGGGATAAACCACATCCTTCATCTTCCTCAGAGATTCCCGCATCACATGGATGTTGGGAATATCCAGGAAGTTGAGCTCCACGTTGGTGTAGAAACTTTCACTCTCGTATCCTCCGTCTTTGGCCTGTGTGTGGTGGAGGAGATTAGTTTAAACTGGATATGGAAAGGCAGCGGGTGAGTGTCGCTATGATCACCAGTGACTGTACCTTGTTGGTGTCCGCCACGCTGCTCTGCCGCGCATCAAAGATGGTCAGTTTATGGGACTGAGCGTTGGCGTCCATGATGATCTGCAGGAAGCGTTCGTCCTCTTTGCAGCGGCGGTCTGAGGGGCCCACTAAAGGTTGGCTGCAGCGAACAATGGTGGCCTGAGACTCTGGGTGGATCCAGGACAAAACCTATGGGGGAGGAGGACTAGGTTAGGATGAGGGGTCCACATAGATGCACATTTTATACCTAACTGCTAATAACTGAGACCTGCATGAACACTGTGATGCAACGATGGTTGACACATCTAATTCAACTTTTCGTCTTCAGTTCTGTTCATTCATCTTCTAAACCACTTTATCCTCGAGACAGTTGTGGGGGTGTTAAAGCCTATCCCAGCTACAATTGGGCGAAGGTGGAGCTCACCCTGGATGTGTTGCCAGTTCGACGCCTGGCTGACATAGGCAAGGCAAGGAAAGGCAAGGCAGATTTATTTGTATAGCACAATTCATACACAGGGCAATTCCCAGTGCTTTACAAAAACGGAAAAGAGACAGGTTAAAAACACACAATTAGAATTAAAACATAATCAATAAAACACATACAGACGAACAACCAGTCACTCTCACATTCACACCTATGAGTAATTTAGCTTAACCAATTAACCTACTTATTCATTTCTTTAGTTCTAGAAAACTGTAAATATTTAGATTTCAAAGTTATGCATAATTAAGCGCAGGTGACTTGAGTTGTTGTTGTCTGTCCAGAGAAAACGCCTATGTAAAGATATACTTTTATGTCAAATATTTGAGTATAGTTTTAACTTATTACAATTTTGATTTTATATACCTAATATTTGGAACCAATTTTCACTTTTAAAGTCTTTGAAAAGGTTCGTTAAGCATGTTTGTGTTATTTATGCAATAAATTATACACATTTTTCAAATCAGATTTTGTATTTTTTTGTTGTTTTTTTGTCCTTTTGTATTGATATAGTAGGTTAAAAGAAAAAAATAATAGTCAGATTCGATAGATGAAGCTGTGCTGAAAAAAGACACCAAACATGGGTATAGTAAACATTTCTTCATATAGTATATGAAGGGAAAATCAAAAGTACTCAAAAACAGCCAAAATAGGCTCAGACCACTAAGGGTTAACAAAGAGATACATATTAAACTTACGTATTCCACTATAGAGTAAGAGGAAAAGAACAGATGTGTTAAGTAAAAAAAAAAACAAAAACAGGAAATAACAGTCATGGTTACTGATATCTATCATCCAAAATAAAGTACATACATTCAAGTCTGTCAATCCTTAAGCATCATTCACTGTCATACTGTGTCCATTTCTGCCACTTAGTCACAAAGACACTCTCATTCTAAGCCGATTGGTAATTTTCTCCATGGTGTAAGAGCAGTATATTTTAACTGTATTGTAATGCCCCTACTGTTAACCAATTTCAGCTACATTAGCATTAGTTTATGTTGCATGTGGTCTGTCAGTTAATCTGTTAACTATCTCAGTGGGCACTAATTACTGTGTTTATATGTACATTTTTTAAAAGTTGACAATACTGTTCTTAAACATAACTGTGTGGTGGTTACATAGTTTACATTGTTTCATTTCTGAAGACAGTGTAAATGATGCTCTCCTGCACAGTGAGTCCAGTTAGGTAATAATAAAGTGCGTATCTGTCAGAGAACATGTACTGACCGGTATACGGTGTTTGGCTCTGAACACAGCCACTCGTCTGATGTCTTCATCTGTGATGTTGGTGGGAATGACCAGGACTGAGGGGTAGGTGTCACACAGCTCATACGTGTTGTTCATCTTACTGATGGTCCAGCTTTCATTAGGGAGACCCTGAAAAACATAAAGGTACAAGGCGTATTCATTTGTAACTTTGTCAAGAAGTATGTTTTATCCACCCTTTCCAGTCTTCATGTGAAACGTTTAACCCATAAAGACCCAAACGTCCACCAGCAACCAAAAGCATCTACTGAACTAAAATGTTTAATATCTGTTGAACTGTTAATCCTATCAATCCATGTAAATAATTGGTGTAAAATGCAGTTTGTCATCTTTTCATGGTCATCAGATATGACCCATTTGGACGTTCAGAGGGTCCGTAGTTACCAAGAAAACACGATCATCTTCTACAACATTGATTCACCAGTAAAACCCATGGAGTTGGATCAATGACAGTGGATGGAGACACTTGTTTTTACGTTCACACTGAATAAGTCCCTTTTTCTTCAGTTTTCTCTGTTTTGATATAATAACCTTTGAATTAACTCTGAGTTTTCATGAACATCTACATTAATTATAGTAAAATACATGCTTTACAGAGGACAATATTATAATAAATGGTGATAAATCACTTAAGAAAAGTTAACTAGAGAGAAAAATTCATTTGGGAACTGCCACAAAACTAGCACTGGGTCTTTATGGGTTAATAAGAAACATTGGAAAAGGTATTATTGATAAAGTTAAACTGATATATAAATAATAATGAAACAAAAATCAGCTGATTACAACACAATTCTCCAAACATCATAAAAGTAGTGAGTTATTGTCACTTCACAGTACAGCTTTCATCCAATATGCTGCTGATGCTCCATTACCTGCCGCCTGTATTCTGCTGCTGCGTCGTACACCTTCCATCCGTCCACAGGAAACTGCTCCTTGTACAGGAAGGCGAACAGAGGCTGCACAGGACAAACAATCTATGACCATCCAGTCTCACAGCATCATACACCAACATCATATCAATGTTCAGGAGGATGTGAGAGAAGCTGACCAGGTTGTGGGACAGAGGGAAGGCGTGTTTGGTGATCACCTCCACCACGTCTGGATGGCTCTCCTCGGCCTTGTAGGCGAACCTTGGACTCCTCATATCCTGATGGAGAAGAGAAATTAGAGAGTGTTTTTAGATTTTTGTACTTTTATACTTTAAGAAGGACAAGAGTTAAGACTTTTAAAGACTTTATGCCCAGTTGCACCAACTAGGAATAATCAAATGAATGTCATGATGCTGCAGAATTTCTCTCCAGTCTCCGGTTCAACAAGGAAATCATCCTGAACATGAAGACTGGTCCAACTGTCAAACATGACCAAAACAGTCTGATAGTTACTGCCTGGATGTCTTTTATTGGCCTGTTTTTCTTCTATTATTTGTCCATACTGCTAGCATCTAGTTAGCTAAAATGTTAGTAGGGAAATGGATGGTTTCACTCCCCTTTAGCTCGCTAGGTTCAAAAGTGTAGTATTAATTCATTTATTAAAATCTGGTTATTGAACACCTTGATTAAACAGCATCATATATATATATATATATATATATATATATATATATATATATATATATATATATATTTTACCCATGCTTATAATTCACTCAATAAAGGAAAGAAAATTTTCAGTTGACATCATAAGCATGCAAATTTTATACCCAAATTAACAGCTTTCTCCTTGTTTATGCTTACAATGTCTTGACAGCACATAAACAGGCTTTTGTAGAGTGTATTTTGGCTGGTTTTGAATACTTTTGATTTTGACACTGTTCACCTTACCTAATTTGGTCTAATTTTTCAGTACAACCTCACCTGTGTGACTGTATAATTATTTTTTTGATTTGACATGCTATATGGACAAACTGACCCTAAAATCACACAGAAAACATGAAATCCCACTAGGAAAAAGTACTTTTTTTTTTTTTTTACTGTTTTTCACCAAAAATGTGTTGATCGAACCATTTTGATCACTTAGAATGAACAGACCACTTAAAAAAATTACACATGTAGAAAAAAATAAAGTTATATACAACTACTTACATGAAAATGCAAGGAATGCCTCAGGCGTTTTTTTAGAAAAACTCTATACATGTACTTACAAAACAATCTGGTGTCACAATATGATCAACAAGCATGTTCATTGAACCATTTTTACAACTGAGAAAACTACATACTACTATTACAACTGCACTTTCTACACAAGTTGAAACGGAGACTCAGTGAGTCATAGTGACTGTGTGTGTGTGATACCTTGCAGACCAGCTCCAGTCCTTTATTGTTCTCTCCTTGGTTGGGAACACTGATGGTCTCCAGTCGGCTGATGACTCCCAGGTTCACATCCAGAATGAATGGAGACTCCTGGATGTACAAACACTGATTAACACACAGCAGCAGGACATACTGGATATTGAACTGTACCAGAATTAAAGTCTGGTTTATGTGTCTACACACTCTATCATGTCTATGTGTGTAGATTAATGGAATGTAGATTAACCCCAGTTCCATGAGTGTCCTTCAATATAAATGAGAAAATGCTTTCAAATGCTGCAGAACCTCTTTTCACTGTGACTGTGAGTTTTTAATGAATAAACATTAAACAAATCTGCAGAGTCAGGGAAACACTGTTATCAAATAGAACCCTTGTTCTAAAAGGTTATGTATAAAACCACACATAGTTGCTGTGGTGAATAGACTGTAGTGTAAACTCTTACTGCAGCTAAAAGCTTTAGTGTTTTATCTTAATGTGGCTCAGTGTTAAAGAGCTACTGATAAAATAATAAAAGGAGCATACAGTACCCTTTCCACGCTGGTGAAGTAGAGCTTGTAGTCTGTTATAGTCAGAGTCCCAGTAACCAGACCACTGAACGGACAGATGTACATCACATCCTTCACTGTTCAATACAACATATACAAACAAAAAGAACAAAGAGGAGAGGATACACTTTGACTGACAGAAGACAAATATGTTCATTTTAAACACAGAATAACTAATACATTTAAAACGGTTCTGAATATTAAAAGAGTCTGTATTCAAATATGTCATTAATAAGTGTTATTACTGAAAATGACACAACCCTACTGCTCTACTGAGAAGCTTGGCGTCTATATTCATGTCAGTTTTCTGAGTTGGCCTGAGAGAGACAGAGAATGTTGCGGCTTTCCGGTCCTTTTAAAATCGATAGTACTTAATTGATTTTCAACTGCACAGGGACTTTGTTATAATGTTCTTATTCCTGCCATTGGTCCTTCTCAGAGGGCCTTGGGGTTGGTTTGGGCATGGGGGAAAATGATATAAAAGGCAATGTATAATATATGCACTGTAATTCCACTTCTTTGTATGTACTGTTACATTGCTCAAAAAAAGATTTAAATAAAAAAAAATGTATATATGTATATTTGTGTGACACACTACAGCACTTTCTAGGAAGCATGCCAAGTCCAGGTAAGCTTCACTTCATTTAATGAAAAACAAATGGCTACGACAGCGGCTTTCTGGTTACACCGTATATCACCGTGGCAACCAGACCAAACAAATAAAAAGAGAATAATCCACCAGTGAAACAATATACGGCTCCCACAGAGAAAATCTGGCATTTTTACCCTGATTTTGACTCCAGCAAATTAAGGCTATATAATCAGTGTAACTCTCACATGTACATATATATATTGGCGTTCTCCTCTGTCTTCTTCATGTCAATATTTCCAAATGTTTATTACAGAAATGTGCAATTATTTACCTTGGAATGTGAAAATATGTGACGTTCACACAACATATTATTTCTTAGTCTGTAATATGTTTCCATTTTCATTCATGAACTTGCATAATTCTCAGTAAGTTTGTATATTTTGTAGTTTGTATATTTTTATGATGTCTTTTACGATGTTTTGCCTTTTTGTCAACTGTCTTTCTTGTCACCTGCCTAGGGACTACAGATGGAAATTAGCACTACTGCTACAATCTGGCATATGTACAGCTGCAATTGTTGTAGATGTTCATTAATATGCACTGTCCCTATTAAATAAATAAATAAAACAAGTAACATTTAAGGATTCAACCTTACAGTAACCAGTTTTTCGTCACTTAATTCCTGCACATGCTCAGATACAATTAGTCACATCATTCAAAGCAAACATACCTGTAGTCTGGATGTTCTCTCCAGGTAACAATGGGACCTGGTTTTGGACCATTCTGACCTGTGCACCGTACCTCAGTGCTGGAAGATTCTGCACAAAACAGAGGCAATTCAGAGGCACCACAATACAATACAATACAATACAAGCAATGCATGGTGGGTAATTCCCCTGATACTGAGGGGAATACTGATAATTTGATGGTATGATGGTATGAACAGGACAAATACATCTGTTATTCAGACTGATGCGGACGTTCAAGACAAGTGTAGCAACACTCCAGTCCAGCAGGGGGCAGTACATCAGAGGTCACTATCACTGTACACCAGGTAAACACAGACCAGAGAGAGCAAAGCATTCTGGTACAAGTAACATTTATATAGATGACATCCAAGCATCGCTAAATCAACTGATTTGAATGGATTCCAAAAGACCCGCCTTGTGCTCACAACACTCACCAAGGTAATAATCCTTCACAACAGGGGTGTCAAACATGCAGCCTGTGGGCTAAAACTGGCCCACCCAAGGGTCCAATCCAGCCCACGGGATAAACTTGCAAAATGAAAAAATTACACAGAAGACCTAAAGTCACTGAGTCTTGACTAAATGTTGTGATCATATAGTTAATACTACACTTCTCAATTCCATACGCTTGTCACTAAATGTTATAGATCCACTCTGATCTGTAACACATATATGTAAGTGACAAACTGAAGCAGAATATTGTTAAAATTGCACCTATTTTACTTTAGAAATATCCGGTTGTTCATGAGTCATCATGTTATTCACCTTTTTTGTGAAAGGATCATTTCTAAATGTAAACATTTTCCTAATGCAATTCTACTTTTTTCCCACAAATACAGAGATAAATTTGTAGTTGTCATTATTTATAGGTTATTATGATATAGTTTTACGAATTGAGCAGTATGTGGCCCCTGAACTAAAATAAGTTTGACAGCTCTGCTTTACATTGTGTGACTGCACATGTCCATGTAATAGCATCCTTTCAAGTTCATCCCTGCACATGGGTTCTGTTTGCGTCCACCCGGCTCATACTGTGTACGTTCTGCGTCAGGGTTTGCGTGCAAACTTGAGGCGAGTGTTTGCCTACTTCACATAGGCTACATGTATTTGTTCGATACACCTCCATATTGTATCAACTGCCCCAAACAAAACAGTTCGGTACAAACGAGTGCACCGTTATACCCCTAACACTAATGAAACACACTATGTTCAGCAGAGGAGGAAACAGGGCAAGATCCCATTTCTGCCATAATGCAACACCATGTTTGAGACAGAGACACACACACAAAGAGAGTGAGAGAGAGAGCGATAAATGGAGAGAGAGAGAAGAAGAGACAGAGACAGATGGAGAGTGTGAGCGAGACAGAAGGAGAGACAAAGAGAGAAAGACAGATGGAGAGAGAGAGAGAGGAGAGACAGAGAGAGAGACAGAGACAGAGAGAAAAGACAGATGGAGAGAGAAAGAGAGAAAGAGGGAGAGAGAGAGAGAGGAAAGACAGAGTGAGAGACAGAGACAGATGGAGAGAGCGAGACAGAGAGAGAGAGAGAGGAGAGACCGAGAGACAGGAGAGAGAGAGAGAGAGTGAGAGACAGAGATACAGACAGAGAGAGACAGAGACAGATGGAGAGAGAGAGAGAGAGAGAGGAGAGACAGAAGGAGAGACACAGTGAGAGACAGAGACAGATGAGAGAAAGACAGAGGGAGAGAGACAGAACGAAAGAGCAAGAGAGAGAGAGAGAGATACACATAGAGAGAGATGGAGGGAGAGAGAAAGAAGGAGACAGAGGAAGAGAGACTTGCCAAAGCATTGGTAGGATGCTCAGAATCACTTTCCCCTTGGAAACATTCATCCTGTGAGTCCTGCTGCAGAGCGGAGCGTGAAGAAAAGGAAGAGACAAACAGAGACAGAGGGACACAGAGCAGTAAGTGGACAGCACTTAGTATGGAGGACATTGGTAGAATCCCTGTGAAGAGGGAGGAGGTCAGAGTCTGGACACCAAATAACACTAGATATTTTGTTTGTTCAAAGTCCACTGGAGCTAGCTGAGCACAACAGCACCGCTTGAAAAGGAAAAAAAAGAGCCAAGTGAGAAATGGAAAGATGAAGAGGACTGAAAAGAAGCAGCAGCACAGTGAGCAGTGTGAAGGAAACACACCTCACCTCCACATATCTGACTCATCTAACCGCATAGAGGAAACATTTACCTTCACACACCTGTCATACTTCACACCTTCTGCAAAAACTAACCCAGTCCAGACCTGTGTGGATCCTCACATGACTGACCACACACTAGAATGACTGGATGTTCAGTGTAGCTGCATTTATAAGCTCTGCACTCATGAAGGACAAATCTGACCACAGAGAAGTCTTACCCTTGGATTGAGCCTCTTGGACACCTGCAGGTTAAACATGCCAAAGACACAGTTTACATACACAGTACAATGGAACACTGTCACATATGGAAGACAGAGCAGAGGCTTTAAGAGCATACAGTAGTCCTCTGAATCTCACTCACCTCGTCACACTGCAGTCATATCGGTGTTTTATTTTGTATAATAATACAATAATACAGTTAATAAAATAAAAGTGTGAGCATTTCTCTGTTGTGTTTTCCTTTAACCCATAAAGACCCAAATAGCCACTGATGACCAAAACCCTCTACTGATCTGAAACGTTTAATTACATCTGATCCACTAATTCTACCAATACATGTAAATGGTGTAAAACGCAGTTTGTTGTCTTTTCATGGTCATCAGATATGACCCATTTGGATGTTCAGAGGCTCCGTAGTTACCGTGGAAACACCGTCATCTTCTACAACATCGATTCAGCAGTAAAACCCATGGAGTTGGATCAATGACAGTGGATGGACACACGGGGTTTATGTTCAGTTAATGAGAGATTTTGCTGAAAAAGTCACTTTTTCTTCAGTTTTCTCCTTCAGTTTACCCTCAACTTCAATCTGAGCTTTTATGAAGATCATCATGATCAATAAATTAAATCGGAAATTACCTAATGCTCACTGAGAAAATGCAAAATACAGAGGATAAATTGTGATAAATCACTTAAGAAAAAGTTAAATATAGACAAAAAAATATTTGGGAACTGCCACCAAAGTAACATGAAGTTTTATGGGTTAAGCATTAAGCTACAGCAATTCAAAAGCTTGTTTAAAAGCTTTCACGCACCTCAAAAGGTATCCTAATTCTTTTTTTCGACAGCAAAACAACTCTTAATACAAAGCACCAACTGTTATTGTGACATTCCAGTAGCACCATAATGGTTTTAAACTCGTTAATAAGCAATTCAATGTCTGACATTAAAATGAACTTTGCTCCATGATAAAAAGTTTTCACCTGTATGTGTCAAAATACACAGTGTCTTATTTTACTACAGGCACACACACACAAAAGCCCAAAAGAATGAAAATGCATTGAGAAAATGCGCTGCAGCTTGAAAAGTAATGCTTGCCACTTCATCTGTCAATGTCAAGCAACAAAATAACTGCAAAATGCTTTGAAAGAAAAAAACCTGCAGTGGAGTGAAGCAGCTGTGTTTGTAAAAGCATATTTCCACAAATGATCAACCCAAAAAGCACAAAGGCAGAGACAACATCACAACAGAGATGCACAAATCTGGTATGTCAGGTACATTTAAACAAGTAAACCCCCAAACCCACAAAAAAGAGCATGAACTGAAGCAGAACACAGTCTGTGCCAAAGTCCTCCCTGATCCTCCTAAACACAAGTCTCAGTATCTACCTATCTTGGTAACACAATTAAAGGTGCACTGTGGAGGATTTGGTGGCATCTAGCAGTGAGAATGCAGCCCGCCTGCAACTACCCAATAATGCATCCATGATTATATAAACACCACATTTCTCATTTTCTCTTATATTTCATTTCTCGCTGTTTTTTTTTTTTTTTTTGACCTGTCTTTTCTTTGCACGTCTTTGTTGTATGTTTGCTGCTGTTAACTGCAAAATTTGCCTATGGTGGGATAAATACAGTCATATCTTATCTTATCTTAGGAACATTTCTTTCACACATACTTTTCGTGCTTAGCATAAGGCTTATTCGTTAATTGGTTTGTTGGTCAGTTTCAGCCCATGAAGATATCAGCTAATGCCAAAAAAGAGTTTTTAATAAGACATGGACTTCTAAGTATTTCTTCACCGAAGTCAGAGGTAAAGAAAAAAAAAAAAGAACTGAGATATGCAAACAAACAAAGCTGGATGCATTTATTGTTTTTCATGTCAAGTTAATGTGGAGCTGGTTTTGCACATTTTCGAAAATGTTTTTGTGAATATTCATGAAATAGTTGTAATCTGTGCTCCACATTTTTATTGTATCATTGTATTGTTCCATTTACTGTTTTTATAGAGATATATATGTGCATTGGACCGGCCCTTAACAACTATCAAAGTTTCTCATGTGGCCCCTTAAGAAGATTAATTGCCCACCCCTGCTCTGTACTATACTTCAATTTCTATAATTAATTCCTCCTGCAAGTCCTCCACACTAGCCCTTTAATGGACAGTTTTTACAGATCATTTCTTATTGACAGTGGACCGCATTTGATTACTGTAATTATCATAGTAAGACAGAATATTCCAAATATTATCTTTTTAAAAAATAAATAATAATCATAAAAAAAACCCTATGGCTCATTTTTCTGGTTTCTTCTGGTTTTGGCTCACGTCAAAATGTGTTTCACCTCTAATAATGACTATCAGTTGTGGAATTTATCAATCTTCCAACAAAAAGTTCTCAGGTGCACATTACACCACACATTGTTTTTTACTCTACATATTCTGCTGTTGGAAAAAGAACAATGAAAAGTAAAAAGGTCAAGCAAAAAGAGGAAGACTGATCTGAATAGAGGGCAGCTGTTTCTGCAGAAAGCAGAGGAAAAGCTGCACAGGAGCTCAGCTGAGTAAGAACAGCTGTGATCGAACGCCTCCACACAGTTCAACACACAACATACAAAGCTCCGCTCACATTCAACACATGTGCTACAGGTGTTTAAACCGGTCTTACCATGAAATCTGGTCTTCTCCCAATCTATAGGTAACAAAACACACATTGAAAAAACTGTCAGGACTGTCTGTGTGTGTTTTCTGTGTGAATATGACCTACCTTCATATCTCTGTTGCTGATGTCAGGAGGAACTGATCCCGAGATCTGACTGGAGATGGTGGCTGCGATCAGCTGTTTACACCATTCCACATGAGAACCTGTAGGACTGAACACACATCTCAAACATTACTATACATTATACAAGAATATACACCTTCATCCACACAAGTTACAGCCCACCTACACTCATGTGTTCCATTAAATGCCTCTTCAGGGTACAGAGGACATAATCACTCACATCTATGGTAGACTTTTATTGTGAAAAATCTCCGTAAGTAAAGGTATGGGTAATTAATTGTAGAGTGATGCGTGAGACTACTAATTAAATGCATTTCTATCAAAACATATATATGCATGGGAGATGTGGAAAGGTTTGTATGGTATAAAAGACTAACAACATCTGTCTACTGTTTAGGTATAATATAGAAATTAATTCCCTTAAGAATTACTGCTCAACAAGCTCCTGAGGGTAATAGGGCAGAGCTGTGTAAAAATCCAGGTTACTTTTTACAACTATATACGAAATATACACATATATGTGTAAAAGGTCAAATATAAAATGAATAAAATGTGACAATTTTCACTCAACACATCAGATTTTTCCAGCTGTTTGTGCTGCTTCTTAGGGCAAGGGGCCACACCAAATAATAACTTTAACCTTAACTTTTAGAACCCATGTAGTTTAGTTTTTGTGCATCTTTTTTTTTAATTCAAATTTTTATTCAAAACAGTCTAACGACATATTACACAAAACATCACTGATACCAAGTACACTGTTATCTTTTTTAAAAAAGAAAAAAAAAAAGAAGTAAAGAAAAGGGGATGTCAATATTTCTCACAAAGAAAAAAAGTAATTTGTGGATATTTGTTGCATGAATACCGTCATATAAATATAGACTTTTCAAACCATGTGTTTATCGGTGTGTCCAGTTGTTGTCTGTTAAGTGTTAAACTGTGGTAGCAGGTTTAAAATAAACATGTGAATGAATGCATGACTTTCCAGTGGAACACAAAACAGAGGAGTAACACGTGAAAATCAATGCTTTTCATGGTCAACCTACTTTTGCAGAACAATAACATGAATAATAATAAAGATTATACATGTACACAAACATATTTTACATTTACTTACATGCACACACATTTATCTACATGTATAAATGATTGTGGACGTGTCTGAGAATTTGTGTATCTTTTAAAACTAGCAGTTTAGTTTTGTGTATCTTTTAAGACATTAAGCGCATACTTCCTGGATTTTCTTATTGTATTTGAACAAGAGACAATGAGAAATAAATAAATAAATATGTTAATTTCCAAGCTGCAAAAACACCAAAGCTAAAGGTGCAATAACATTTTCACACAGCTGTGTAGATGAGAGTGAATTCTGTGACTAATTCAGGTTCCATTTGTAGTGTTCTTTAACGTGGTCAGAAATGGTCGCTTTCAATTTGTTTATATCACATTTTTGTCATTTCATAACCACACATTACTTGTGCTTTAACATAATACGTTTTCTAGTACCAATCATGTTTATGTATCCCTATTCTAAGCAGGTATTTGTGGTGTGTTTTGGTGTATTCGTGTCTCTCTCAGATGGGGAACACTGACAGCCACAGTACAGCCCTACAGATGTTTACAACTGCGTCCGTTATAGGGAAATACAATTTAAATGAGAATGTCAATACATAAAACTATAAAATCAGTCAAATACACGCTATAATATTAGAGTAATAACTCTGTCCTTTATGTGTATCTTATGTTAGTTAATGCTAATGTCGCCTTCATTTCTGTAGTGTTTGCATCTGGCTAAACCAGGCCTGTTAGCTAGCTGGGACCGTTAGCTTAGTTAGCCCGCTGTCAAACACTGATAGAAAACATAGTATGGACTGTAAACCGGAATATTATTACATTCACACAAACATGTTAGCATTGTTCGTTGTTTTAAGGATAAAGCGGTTGATATAGTAAATTCTACTCCAAAATATACTCAATTTCCGCAATTACATCGTAGCGTAAGTTTATTTTTTTTTATCGGTAAAGATGTTCGTAATGATATCCGTGTTTTTTTTGTTTTGTTTTTTTTAAATGAGCATTTGAGACACATACGTTTAGCATTTAGGATATTTTACACTTAAATTAGAAAACACAGAGCGAGATTTAACCAGGAATTAAACATGACCAAAAACAACAGCTAGTTGGACGCCGGTTTTCACTTCCTTCACTAACTCGGTTGTACTCACCTGTCCAGGCTTTCACCGGTGGATGGTCCACAACCCGGCGGGCCCCAGGGCTTTCTGTTGGGGCCCGCTCCATCCGCCGGCCCGGCCTGCTTCTCCATCTGCCACAGAACTGTTGACTTTCTGGGTCAGCAGGGGCGGAGGCGACCGATGTTCTGTGATTAAAGCAGGATGCAGATGAGAAAATACCGCCCGGATATTATCCCAGCGTTCTCCTAATCTTCCAATAATGAGTAGAAGCTGCGGATATGAACCTATAAAGTGTGTGTTATCTGTCTGTGTGAGCCCCCTGGTGTGTTTCTTTCTATTATTATGAGGTTTTGTACTGTGTTTATGTTTCCTCCAGACTCACACTGTCTAGCATCTCTTCCTTGCTGTTGTAGCCCCGCCCATTCGCACGCGCCGGAGATGCTGACAGATTAGACACCAGACCAGGTCCGCGAGGAAGCAGCTGTAAGTCTGTCTTTCTTGAAATTTAATTGTTCCCATTTGTTGCCGATGCACATTCACAATGCCATGTTTGTTATAAGGCACTCTTATACTGTTATTTTTGTATATTTTGTCAAGAAATATTTATATATATATTAACCCTCCGGTATCCCGTCCAGGTAGGCCCTTACCAAGCACCAAGTGTGCAATTTTGGCACACTTGTGGAATAATGTCAAAAAAAAATTTTCATACAGTTTGTTTTTAATTCTTTTACATTTTTTTCTATTTCATCAACTTGAGCCGTAAATAAAAATACCAAATACTCAATAACTGTCACACTTTTTAACCCTTTAAATGCTGTGTTTGTAACGTAAACAAACCATTTTTTGGATGCAAAAAACACAAAAAAATAAGTTTTTTCTATATACTACATAAAAAGTGGATCACATATTATTTGATTTTTTCATCCTGGCATATGTCAATGATTAACAGCAACATTGGTTAATTTGCATGATTATTTTAGGCGCTAGGTCACATGATCAAAAATACTAGCATCTGTCACCAAGTCACCTATAAATCAAACTATTAAATATTATATACTGATTTATTTTTCTGCTCTAATTTTATTTTATTTTTGGTAAATCAAGGTCAGCCCTAATCATACATATCAAATGGAAGAAATAGTGTGTTTTAGGCACACTTGGCAGACAGATGCTAGTCTTGTAATTTTCTTTTGTTTACAATGTGCAAATTTTAGTTGGTGGCCAGAATTTTAAAGATCATGCAAAAATGAGCAACTTTTGAATTCTAACCTTATTTAAATTGTGAAAAATAATATGAAGTTTTTTAACATGAAGTGCAAAGTGTGCCTAAAAGGTGCACCCGGATTCCGGAGGGTTAAAAAAAAAAAAAAAAGCAGTTGTAAATATAAGATCAGTGTCGACCCTTTTTGCTCATTTTGTCATAATTCGGATGAAACATTAACTTATTTGTTTTGGGAATGTGCCTTTTGTCAAATATTTTGGTGTGATATCAGTCTTTTTTTTTTTTTTTTTAATAGAAAGCTGGATATTTCTTTTAACTTCAAAATTGAAGCTGTTTTATTTGGTTTCTTTATTACTGAAAAATTGTTTATTCTTAATCTCATTTCCTTATGAGCTAAATTTCATAAACATACAAGCAAATTTGCCAATCAGAGACCCAGCTTTGTGGTCTTTAAATCTAATTTAAAATCCTATCTAGACACACTTAACTTTTGCACTAACCCTAAAGCTGTGAAAACTAAAGCCTTATGTGATGAATTTAACCCTTTCATGCACGAATTATGAGAACCTTAATCAAAATTTTTTCCTGAGTGTTTTTATTTTTCTTCAGGCATGAAAAAAACAACGCCATTGCAAATTTTCTTCTGAAAAATAAATTTTAAAAAATACAATAAAATAAAAACAATTTAAAAAATTTTAAAAATACATTAAAAAAAAAAAATAATAATGAAAAAAAAAAATTCTTATGGACCTATTTTTCATGAAGTTGCAAAAATGTCCACTCAGCTGGACACCACGTTTAGTTTTTGACGCACAGAAACATGTATTTACTGATAAATTGTGTGAAAACTATGGGGAGGGCTTGTGATTCTAGGGGTTTATGCTCAGAAGAGATCTACAAAATGTTACCAATTCATGTCAGAAAAGATATGTAGTGTCTTAAAACTTTAATAAAGATATGTGTGGAAAAAAAAAACAAAACAACGAAAACAACAAAATCCATGAATATAGAAGAGAAAAGCTGTAGAATAGCTGTCCACTGTAGTGACCAGTATGCATGAAAGGGTTAAGTTATTTATTTTTCTCTCTTCTTGTTTATTCCTTTACTTTTATTTTTTTTATTTACTTACCTATTTATGTAATTGTATTTAACCCTTTCATGCACTGTGGTCACTCCAGTGGACAGTTCTTCTCCAGCTGTTCTCTTGTATATTCATAGGTTTTGTTGTTTTACTTCCATATGAGCCAACACAGTGGACACTTATGCAACATCCCATAATACACTGCAATTCATACCATTATTATAACTTTGCTGTTCTTGATAAACCTGATCTGCAGTAACATGTTTAAGTGTGAATCAGTTGTTATTTCTTAGACAAAAAGAGTTGTTTTTTTGCATATTATATGAGGTAATAACTAGCATTAGAGTATGGTAAAATGTGAGAAAACATCCAATTAGCAGCCTTAAAAAATTTTTTATTTCTTTGTTTTCATTTTACTTTCTGATATTGGGTTTTAAATATATATTTCTTTACTTAAAAAATTAAATGCATGGACATTTTTGTAACTCCATGAAAAAAAACAAACTCGATTGCAATTTTTTTTTTTATGCCAAAAGAGGTATAAAAACACTCCAGAAAAAAAAAATCTTGACTAAGGTTCTCATAATTCATGCATGAAAGGGTTAATTTCATCCTGCATCACCTCGAGCATTATGTTGTGTTTTTTCTCCATGCCATGTTCTGGTCTATGTGTATACGATATTTTGTAAATAAAGTATGAGGGAAAAAAAAAAAAAAAAAAAAAAGGAAGCGGTTGTTGTAAATATAAAAAAAATTTTGATACTCTTTGTTTTTTTGTAGCAACGCAGAGGAAACAATATGCCATTTATTTTGGGATTGCACCTACACACATATTTTGGATTGATTTAAATAATTTTATAAACACAAGAAATAACTCTTCATGTAAATTGAACTTTCAACACATTCTAAAAATGATTAACAAATTGACCTTTATTCCAGAACGAGCTGAAAAAAAAAAACAAAAAAAAAAACAACACAAAAAGTATGAAAGTAAAAGCGACTGTAAAAAGATATCTATATAAAAAATAGCAATAACAGCAGTATAAGTGTATATAAAATATCTATATATAGAAATAACATGACAGTATACATAAAATAAATCTATCTATCTATCTATCTATCTATCTATCTATCTATCTATCTATCTATCTATCTATCTATCTATCTATCTATCTATCTATCTATCTATCTATCTATCTATCTATCTATCTATCTATCTATCCATCCATCCATCCATCCATCCATCCATCCATCCATCCATCCATCCATCCATCCATCCACATCTAATACATCTACAAATAATGTGTGCACCGCAGTCAACAATAAACAATTTACTAAGCTCATCGTAACACTTTAAGATGAAACTTACATACAACTTTGAGGCCATTCTGACATCTTGTGTTAGAATAAGCATCAGCTGAACCAGTTTTTACCAACAGCAAAATTCAGCAGCTTCCATTCAGGAAATTTTAAATCAAATAATTCTTTTAATCGAGTTGAGTCGATTAGTCATTACACCTCTGCTTGAAAATGAAAACATAATCCAAGATTATCATTAAAACGATCCACGCCTATCTGTTATTTGAATCAAAGCTGAAATGACAATGATGCAAATTGCAGTAAAGTTATAATATTTGAGGAGAAAACTGAAAAATTTGTATTAGAAAAATTATAAGAATAGTCATAATGTTAAGTGGAAAAAAAGTTGTAAAATTGGCCGAATAAAGTCTTAATATTGTGGGAATAAAGTTGTAATATCACATGTATAATGATGTCACATTATAAGAATAAACTCATGATTTTATCAGACTTAACTTGTAATAATACATGGGGTAAAAAGTGACATGAGAATAACATCCTAATAATGTGAGATCTTTTATCCTTTTATGTCTGTTTTATTTTTTACTTCTTGTACCGTTTTAATAACCTTGCATTTTTGTCTTGTCATTTTTAAGCTATGGTTGTGTGTTCTGGGTTAGATAACGGTTAAATAAAAATAAATAAATAAAAATTACTGCAGAGTCAAGGAGCCATAGTCAGAAATCCTTAAATTAATTTAATCAGTATTATTTACATAACAGGAGCCATCCAACAAACTGTGGAGAAGATATAACATGATTAAAAGAAATACATTTGAAATGCATTCTGATTTCACCTTCTGACATATTCCCTTATTGATGTCAAAGAGCTCCTGGCACACATTTCACATGTATTTGTTAAAAAGCAGGCTATATTATGACCCCGACCCCCACCCCCCCACCCCCTCCCACACACACACACAAACAACTACATTTCCCTACAATAATGAAAAAGTCATGTGAAATGAACAGAGTACTTCTCAGAGCCAAAGTGAATGTGATGGCTGAAGACCCGGAGAGAACTGAGAGGAGGAAGGAAAACAAGTTTGTGGCAGGTGATCTAGAAGCTTCTGTCCTTTCATTCAGGGTTAACGATTAAAAAAAAAAAAAATGCCCTCTGAAATAAAAAGATTTGAACCAATGGAGCAGAAATCCACAATTCACCAACAATTTCTGAACTGACATTACTTTCCTTTTATAAAACTGTAAGATTTTACACTACATAAAATAATTGTATTTTACAACAATAGAACTTTAGACAGTAAAATAGGTTTTGATTGAGGTAATTACAACATGGTGCTTGTACAAAGTAAAAATAAAAAAAATAGACTTTTATCTGTTTGTATTTTTTTTTCCCCAAAAAAGCAAAACCACCCATCTGACTCACACACTTTACGTTGCTGTCACTTCTGCTTGTCTCTGATGTTTCAACTGAAACTTCATCACTGAGAACAAATCCAAAAAACATTGTCAAAATATGCATTTGGTAGAATGATCAACACATTCTGTCCACTCTGAACCTACAAGGCATGTACAACGCGGTCATGTTTGAAATTGGACACACTGATTAGATTACCGACTCGCCCACATAAGGACAGTTCCATACTTAAGTGGGTTTATAGGGATGACTACCACTGTAACCATATATGATACAAGCCTAATGGTGACACCTGCTGGCTAGCCCTTGCCACTGAAAATGTGCAGAAAGTATAACCTTTTATCAACCACCCATGTTATGGAATCCTAACCCTATCTGGAAGTAGAATACTTTTTATTTTTATTATTATTATTATTATTATTATTATTATTATTATTATTAAAGCAGGGGTTAGAGGTAGGATTATGTTTGAGCCATGTTTAGGTGGATGTAGTTTAGACTGGGTTTTAACTTAATTGTCAAACTGCTCTCCATAGAAACTAAATTAAGTCTAAAATCAGTGCAGGGTGTCTAAAAAGTTTCTTTACAATAAAAAAAAAAAAAAAATACTAATACCCTGAAGAGGAGGCAAGGTGTATTGTTTTTGGTTCGGTGTGTTTAACACTTTAGCAGCAAAAACTATTGGTTGAATTCAACCAAATTGGGTTTATAGATTGCCGGTGACCCAGAATAGATCTGATTACATTTTGGGAACATTAGGTCAAAGTTCAAATTTTTTTTAATTAAAGAACAAAAAAAAAACAGATTCTCCCATTTACTTATACTGGGCAAAACTTCAAATGTCTGTAGCAGCAAAAAAAATTGGTTGAATTCATACCAAATTGGGTTTATAGATTTCCAGTGACCCACAATAGATGTGGTTACATTTTGGAAAAAGTAGGTAAAAGTTTACATTTTTTAGGAATTTCTTAAATCTTTTTTTTTTCCCCCATTTACTTACAATGGGTGAAATTTCACATGTCTGTAGCAGCAGAAACAATTGGTTGAATTCAAACTAAATTGGGTTTGTAGATTGCCAGTGACCCAGAATAGATGCGACTACATTTTGGGAAAAGTAGGTAAAAGCTCAAAATTTTTCTGAATTTAAAAAATTTTTTTTTTCTCCCATTTACTTATGATGGGCGAAATTTCAAATGTCTGTAGCAGCAAAACAATTGGTTGAATTCATTCCAATTGGGTTTATAGATTACCAGTGACCCAGAATAGATGTGGTTACATTTTGGGAAACGTAAGTCAAAGTTTTAATTTTTTCTGAATTTCTAAAAAAAAAAAAAGTATTTTTTTTCCCCCCATTTACTTATAATGAGCGATATATAATTTCACATATCTGTAGCAACAAAACTATTTGTAGAATTCATACCAAATTTGGTTTATAGATTGCCAGTGACCCAGAATAGATGTCATTACATTTTGGGAAAAGTAGGTAAAAGTTCAAATTTTTATGAATTTTTTTAAATCTTTTTTTTTTCCCCACTTACTTATAATGGGCCAAATTTCACATTTATACAAAAATGAATTTTGTTTCAATTTACTTCAAACCTGGCACATATTATAAAGGGAATTGATATGCTGACATCAGCATACGCATAGACATGATGACATCAGCTGGATCGATGCCAAAATAAGCTACAATACATGCGAGGGGCGGGGCTTGTTGTGCCTGGCACCACTTGTTACAAAAGCAATTAATGAGATATTTTCATCAGATTTGTTCTAAGTTTTTAATCACATTGCATTAGTCCATTTTTCTTCAATAACTGCAAATGTTAACCTTTTGACTGAATACGTGGCACTACAACTGGAAGACCTTCAACCAACCATCATTTTCCAGGTAGATGGTGCACCACCACATTGGGGACTGCATGTTAGTGGGTTCCTAAATCAAACATTTCTAGATATTTGTCATTATTATTTTGTATCCCAGATCCCTGTTAGAAGAGAAACACCTGAATTCAAAGTGTCTCAATACTTTTGTCCATATAGTGCATGACTTAGGCAATTATACTATGAGGCTAAGGAAATATGTCTTTGGCTTTTTGCGCTGACTGAAGTGTAAGAGCAGCAGTATTTAATGGACCAATCAGCAGTCTGGTCCCTTTTGATTGACAGGAAGCTCCTCCTCTTGCATCAAAGAGAACAGAGACATCAATTTCATGTCTTTGCTTTTTTGTTTTTTTTTTTCCAAATTTCAAAGTTTCAAATAAGACATGATGAAAACGCAAATTAAACTCTTCGACCAATCGGGTGGATGTTAAAAGGTTAAATTCAGACTGACACATCTGCAGTGGTTTCTGCTGTGGCTGATCTTCCACTGTATCACACAACGTTCAGTTTGGAGGTTCATCGTCTCGTTTCCTACGCTCTGATTTCACCTAACGAACGCTTCTCCACGTCCTCTCCACTAGACAGGCACAGACTCATCCCAAACTGAACAGCGACATCCCGAAACAATGAACGCAACCCGGTGGTCCATCTCAAACATGACCCAGGACAGCTGACACAGTAAGGACCCTCTGATGAGGTGAAGGTGATTCTAAGAAGAATCAAGGCACAAATCTGGACACAACCCTGACGCACTTCCAAAACAAATCTGATTCCACCTTAAAACTCACACATCCTCAGACTACATCACCGGTGCTTACAGCACATTGAAAACTTGATGAATTGAATGAAAATGGATTATAGACTGAGTTGGCTTTGACTAACAGGAATTATTTGGGTATGCGAGCTAAAAAGTGTCCACAGACCGACACTCGTCTTCTAACCACATGGATTCAACTCAGCACTTCTGTCACACTGGAATTGAAATTTATGTGTGTTTTTATGAGCAGTGCAAATCATCGCTGTCAGGCGGAAACCTCTTAAGTCCATTTTTGGTCTTCTTTGTTTTGCTTTTTTTTTTTTTTTTTTGTCATAAAACGATTCTATTCAGTCAGTCAGTCAGTCTTCACGCTAGCCTGATGGCTTTAGAAATATTTAACCAATGAGAAGTGTTGAAAACGGCTTGTGACTGTATCTCTTAACTCTTTAAAACCTGACGTATCACCGCTGACACACCCTGCGCATACACTACAAACAAAAAGTTAAGGATATTTTACATTTTTGGGCTATTTTTAATCTCCACCAAGAGGTATTGTGATCATTTTGCTTTGTGTGTTTGTTTGTTTGTTTGCATGTTTGTTAGCAAATTTACAGAAAAACTATTACAACCATCTTTACCAAATTTTACCCACAGATAGGCCTAGGCCCTGGGACCAACCCAGTAAATTTTGGGCCAAGTAGGCATAAGTTCAAGGTCACAGCAAGGTCACAAAATCTCACATTTTCCTATCTCTCATCATTGAGCAATTTTCGAAAATTCATAAAAAAATTCAAAATGACTCCGATTGGCCTCCAATTTGATACACTCGTAGCTTATAACAATATCTTGTATCTGGCACAAAATTGTCCACATCCACTGTGGAATGTGGACTCTGTGGACATTTCAATTTAAAATTGAAAATCCCATTTACGGCACATTTTTCATTATAACTCAACAAATATTGATTGGAATTGAATATAATTTGACATACACATGACTGGCACCAAGCTTCAACTTTTTCTGCTGTATGGAACAACCTTGAAACTGTTTAATTTAAAAAGAAATAGTCGATCCACACATGCACACCGTTTGGGGTGCTTGGCGGAGGTTTGCATTCTCTGAACACTTGTTTTCAGTTGGGATTCTTGCACAGCGCTTTTTACTTTTTTGTGTGTGAACTGAAACACTTTTTTTTTTAAAGACAGTATTATTTACAAATGGCAAAAATGACAAAAAAAAAAAAAGACCAAAAAAGGAAAAGAGAAATATCCTTAACTTTTTGTTTGTAGTGTATGCAGTTTGGATGGCTGTTTGTGCACTTAGAAAAATTCCAACAGTTTCTGAAACCTGAAACATTGCGCTTGAAAGGCTTTATTGCGTCATTACGGTCATTTCACTCACACCCGTACGAGAGTCTAGAGAAGAAGGTGTTTTTTCAGTATAATAACATGCCATAAATTGGAAATGATTGCTAGATTTTGAAAGATCTGGAAAAGAAATGGACAAATGGACTCATTCATAGCATATTTTCTGACCTTTTTATAGCCAAAATATGAAAAAAAAAGTCCAGGTAGACCATTTTAGGCTGAAGGTTTAAAGGGTTAACTCTATTTTTTAGAACATACATTGTTGTTCTAGTTTCCTGAAAAATAACCGTTTTGGACATAAGAGGTTTCCGCTTTGAAGTTTGAAATATGGCTCGAGTTGCAAGAGAGCCCACACCATAGACTGTTTATAAAGATGAACACAGTAGCTGCATTTCCATAAAATGTCGAGAGAAGTTGCAGCAAAAACAGAAAAGAAAGATGCGTTTGGAGTGAAAGTCCTTGTAATAGTTTGTGTAATGTTGACAGAAAGTGGTCGTATATTCTACAGACATGACTCTAATGAACAGAGTGAAAAAGTTATTCTTATTTACGTCTAAAATGGATGTGAAGTGTTTTTTTTTTTTACACAGATAAGACTAAGGAATAATATGATCTCCTTGCAAGTCTATACTTTTGTTTGACTAGCGGCATTGTACCCGTGGTGCCATTGTACGATAGCGCCCTCCCGTGGTGTAACAGCAGCATTGCAGCCGTACGCTCTCCCGTGCTGCAACATCGGGACATCGATCAGACACAGAACGTCCATTATAGTAGGATGTTTAAGCACAGTGTGGGGACATCCAAGAAGATACAGGCGATAATTCAGTTAAATGTACACTACATCAGTACTCACTCACATTCAAGTGTTTCTATTTGTCATATGTCCATTAGCTCTTTTTGAAAAGAAAGCAAAAAACAAAAATGCGCATGAAATACATTTATGGAAACATACCTACTGAACGCTCCATAAATCTTAAATGCGAATATCTCAACCTCCCCCTGGTGGCATCCACAGTAGGTCAAAGAGAAATCTTAGAAATCCACTCTGCAACATCTAGAAATCGGATTAGAATCACATTTCAAATCAACTCCAAATATAGTTTTGTTTCGTTTTTTTAACCTTTCAATTTCTATCTGGATACAAAATTTAAAAAAGGATTTGGGCTTGAGGTCTAACTAAGCCTAAATATAAGAGTACAATAAAATACGATCTTCGTATAACTAGATATTACTATTACGAATGATCAAATATGGCAGCAGTAATGAACAGCAACAACTCAAGACTGATTGTAATAAACCAAACCCTACAGTACTTAGAATTACAGAACACATGACCAAAACACTGGCGTTATTTCTGACAGGAGCTTGTGCAAACTGTGTTCAAACTAAATAAATGGGTATTTTTAAGTCAGCAGCAAAATCCTCTTATTAGGCTTTTTCTCCGAATCCTTAAACTTTGAATCCACATTTCAAATAGAATTTCTTTTTATTGACACATACACTCTATCCAAATGATGTCCTGAGTTTAACTGGCCTCTGTGACACCAGGTCCATGAACGCAACGACGTCACAAATACTGAAGTTAGCGCCATTTGGACAGCTTGGCTGATGTGTGTTTCAATGGAGGATAATAAACTTGTGTTGTGTTGCCACGGCGAAACCATTCAAGAAGGTAAAACTGACGAAACTTTAAGTCGCTAGGGTTTCTAGACTCTAATTTCTAGAATGAGAAAAGGCAAAAACAGGGTAAAATTGTGGATTCAAACTGGATGCATTGCTTTCTTTTTCTTGCAGAATTAGTTTACACCGTACAATATACAGTAGCGGAAAAAATTATTAGACCACCCTTGTTTTCTTGAATTTCTTTTTAATTTTTAACTAGCGGCATTGTACCCATGGTGCCTTGTACGATGGCACCCTCCCGTGGTGCAACAGCGGCATTGCACCCAAACGCCCTCCCGTGTCCTGTGCTGCAACATCGATGGGATGGACATGGGGCGGGGCGGGACCGAAACGTGCATTATATTGTAGGATTTAAGTACCAGGTACTACTAAAGGTAGATTTGTTCGGACAAATATAATGGTTTCAGAGCTGATATCTAACCATTTTCCATGTTTTCTTGATAATAACCAAAATCACTTCAGTTCTTACATCAATATCTATGGCATTGTACTGACAAAAACAGTGCTTTTAGGCATTCCATGTTTTCTTTTCTATCTGTTTTAGTCACATGATACACACAGGAGTTAGTACTTGATTGCATAACCATTGTTTATGATGACTTTTGATGGTCTAATAATTTTTCCGCGACTGTAATTCCCCTGCCATTCCTCTCAAACCAAACTATTTCTGACCGATTTCAGTGCCAACTAATGGAACCCATGTCCAAACAGCAAAAGCGTTCTCAGGTGGACTCAACGAGGGTGGTTCTGAAATGACTCACGAGAGATTTATTTCAGGAAAAGTGAGTGCTGGCTGCTTTATTTCCACTCACTGTCCCTACAACTGTCTGCTGGTTCAAAACATCTTGGCGTAGTAAGGTTAAGGTGAGGTTTTACGGACCTGGGCTAGCGTTTGTATTCTGAAAGGACGTCAAGCAGTGCAAGCAGTGACCCAGGATCAGAGGCAAACATCATGTCAGTTCCCTACACTAACTTGAGCGCCTAAAATATGGATCCAACACGACCAAGGCCACACTGACGCACTTGCCTTACCCACTTCTTGGCTAGAACTGTACTTCCCGTCAGATACTTAGCTTACGAAGTGCTGGAAATACTGCTTAGGTAAGTTTAGCTGATAGTAAAGGATAAACGACACCAACAGAAACAGCTCTAGCTTACATCCTCAGGTGATAAGCCACAAATTACACATCAACCCATACAAATCTGACACACTCGCTATGTACATGTAGGTGGACTTGCACAGTGACGTGCGCTATAGAAGGCCCCCCCCAGCCCCCCGACTCGTTAGCTTTGCAGCAGTTCCGATCATTTCCTCACAAGACAGGGTGACATTCAGTAGCAGTGCAGTGAGTAGGAACAAGTGGAGAAAGTGGGGATTGTACATGTTGATCAGCTTTACGCTTTGTTCACACAGAACACCGACGGCTGTGCACCAGGACTGGGACACGAACCTGCCTGACAAACACCCAACGTTCCAAAATTCATAAGCTCGGAGGTGATAATGGACACAATAAGGTTGGGTTGCACTGAAGTAATATTAAGATTCAATTTAAACCTAATTTCAGTGTAAATCACTTGCATTTACTGAACTTATGCACCATGGCTGTGGTTAATTTTAACCCTTTCATGCATGAATTATGAGAACCTTAATGGGTCAAAACGCAGTAATGTCCCATCAGAGAGCGAAATTTAATTGATTGCCATTCAAACATTTATTTCAATATAAAGCAGCTCCTTGTTTTGGATAATCCCTTATGGTCCAACTAAAGCAAAAAGGAATTTAAAAGTAAAAATGTGGGTCAAATTGTCTCTAAAATGTCCCTTCAGAGAGATTTTGAATACCATTTTTTGACCCTAATCAAGCTATTTTTTCCGAGTGTTTTTATTCCTCTTTAGGCATGAAAAAAACAGTGCGACTGAAAATTTTTTTATAAACCTATTTTTCATGGAGTTGCAAAAATATTCACTCGGCTGGACATTATGCTTTTAATTTTTGAAGCAAAGAAACATGTATTTACAGATATACTGTGTGAAAAGTATGAAATAATTTTTTTAATGCTGCTAATCTGGTGTTTTGTCACATTCTAATAATTCTAATAATACTCTAATATTAGTTATTATTCACTTTATGGAGATAATATGCACTTTTTGTTTAAGAAAAATGGTTGATTACAGTCTATTAACAATAACAAGCAATTGATTTACACTCAAACATGTTAGTGCAGATCAGATTTATCAAGAACAGCAAAGTTACAGTAATGGTAGGACTGTCAGTGTATGGGATGATGCATAGACGTCCATAGTGTTGGCTGATATGGAACTAAAACAATAAAATCCATGAATATACAAGAGAACAGCTATAGAATAGCTGTCCACTGGAGTGACCACTATGCATGAAAGAGTTAAATATGGATTTACACATTAAACCTAGTTTTGTTCAGCTCTATTCATACCTTAAATATAATCAGTGCAACCCAGCCCATACCAGTGTGCCCATAGGTTATTTGTCTCCTTACACACCATACACATGTACACGTGAAAAGCAACCATCTTCCATAATGGAGTTCGTCAAAAACTCAGAACTCAAGATTCAGTTACTAGCTTTTCGCAGGTCTTTCAACAGAATCACCCCGTGTTGGACAACGTGGCGTACCATTCTGGCAGCTGTTATATCAAAGGTTGCAGCGGTACCGTTTCATGGTACACTGTGGTATGGTGTACATATGTTTACCTAAAGCACAGGTGTCAAACATGTGACCCGGGGACCAAATCCGGCCCGCCAAAGGGTCCAGTCTGGCCCCTGGGATGAATTTGTGAAATGCAAAAATTGCACTAAGATATTAACAATCATTTTATTTCAGGTTCCACATTCAGGTCAATTTAATCTCATAATAGCCTATAAATACTCACAACTCCAATTTTTCTCTCTGTAAATGTTTTCATGTATTTAGATGAAAACAAAGTATAATTTCGCAAAAACTCTGAATAACCTGAACAAGTATGAACAACCTGAAAAGTCTTGAGAGACATAATATTCCACCTGTTACTAAACATTTTGTGTATTTGTAGATCCACTGTGATCTGTAAGTTATAATGTACATATGTACATGTGTAAATGATAAACTGAGGCATAATACTGTCAAAATTACATTTTTTTTTTTCAGTTTGTTCATGTTATTCACATTGTTTTAAAGGATAGTTTGTAGATGTAAACATTTTCATAATGTAATTTTACTTTTTTTTTTTTGCTCTAAAACAGAGAAAATTTTGGAGTTGACATTATTTATATATTATTATGTTATTATTTTACTGGTCCGGCCCACTTCAGATCAAATTTAGCTGAATGTGGCCCCTAAACTAAAATGAGTTTGACACCCCTGACCTAAAGTAATAAAGAAATGCATCCAGACTGAGAATGTAAGAGCTCTGCGCTTATTGAACGGCTATATTTTTAAACATATATTAAAAATGTTTTAGTTTTCAACCTTAATTTTAAAAAAAGTGCATTTTCGACAAACAAAAACCCTTCTATTTTCGTTCCTTTCTGGGCCATTGGAATTGATAAAGATAATTATGTAATACTGCAACAGTACTGAAAATACCGTTGCAACCCTGGGTACAACAACACTTTTGCTGGATGTTTTTGCATATTTCAAACTAAATCCAGCACTTCCGCTTGTATCTCACAACCTTCATCAGGTGCCAACTCTTGCCACAGCATGACCGAATTCAGTCAGTTAGCATGTGATACTGTAAAAGCTCACAGACGGGGATAAGAAAACCTGAGAAACAGGTAGTAAGAGACGCTTGAATAAAAGGTGGGTTCGTTCAAAAGCTCGTCCTTCTGACATAGTGCTGATTGTACAGACTAAGTGCTCTTGGGGTGATCCTGTGTGGTGAGTGCCGCTTTGATGGTACACCTCTGCTGCATGTCCTGTGTGTTCAAGCCCTTATCTGAATGTCTTTAAGGCTTCACTGTATGATGAGTGAGTATATAGAAAAGTCTTGAGACAAGGCTGTACTGTGACATATTGCATATTCACCATCATCACCACTGTGGTGTTAAGAGTTAACCAAATCTAATTCTTATTAGCATTCTTAGTTATCCACAGTTAGGACTGCACAAAACTAATTATTCCCTGCGTGCGAGACTGACACAAATCTGAATGAGGACGACGTAAGTGCAAGTCAACAAGTATATCTGAGAGAGTGAGAGTGTGTGTGCAGCCCTCAGAAGGGAGTTTGTAGATGTGTGTATTGCTGTGAAGGTGTGGAGGAGTTAGAGGAGGAGGTGTTAGGGGTGGAGCTGTTAGCCAGACGGGTGGAGGGGGTGGAGTCAGACAGCTGCAGCTCCTCCAGCTTCTTCAAGTATTCGTCTCTGAGCGCCAACAGCTCCTTGTAGCGCTGCTCCACCGGACTCTGCTGCTGCAACGCCAAACACACACACATGCACAAACAGGTTAGTAAAATACTCAACAAGGGAAAAGTATATGAAAGAAGACATAAGACATTATAGAAAAATGATGGGATTGACATACAAAACCAGGTGAAACTAATACTGAACAAGATGTACGTATCCACAATGTAAATATGCATAGAATATTTAAATTTATATAAAAATTTTTCTTTCTTCTCTTTATATATTACATTTCACAAGTCGTAAGCCTCATAGCATAATTACCTAAGTCATACACTATATAGACAAAAGTATTGGGACATATTGAATTCAGCTGTTTCCTTTATACCAGGGGTCTGGGATACAAATGTCATAATATAGTTTTATGCTGTGATAAATATTATATTAATTATTGATATTGATGTTTATATCTCAAATCAGCATGAACAGGACATCTTACAGCTGTAGCCATGATGTGCCCCAATATTTTTGTCCATACAGTTTATAAACATCAGTATTGCCTTAAGTTTAATTGGTAAGTGAGATGTGAAGAAAGTAGATGGTTAGTTGTTGTAGAAAAATATTTACAGTCAGAGCACAAAAAATATTTTAGAAATTTAGAGGTAGAATGTTTAAAACCATAGTTATGCATAAAAAAAAAAAAAAATCAGTGTTGAGAGAAATTAAAAAGAAAGTTAACATCATCTCTGAGGTATTTTGGAAGCAAAGATAAGAATTTAAACAAAACTAACCAATGCAATATTTATCACAGTATAAAACTATATTATGGCATTAGTCATTATTGTTTTGTTCTGTTAGAAAAGAAACACCTGAATTCAAGGTGTCCCAATACTTTTGTCCATATAGTGTATGACTTGGGCAATTATGATATGAATATAATTGAGTATGAAGTGTATATTTTCTGTTTTCTATTTTCTGTCTTCTCTGCACTGTCCTTCAAAAGCTTGTTTTTGACTTTTATGAATTTCAGAAAATGTCTTTTTTCACTTCTATTATTTTTTACTTATTTTAATCTGTACTTGTACGGGAGGAAACAACGTGTCACACTGTGTACAAACCACTTCAATGACTGTCGTTACATAATGCATTTAGGGTGTTTGCTCTTTATCCAAATAAAAACTCCAGACTTTTTTCCCTCAGACCGTGACTTTATGTACTTTTATACTAGCGCCCCTACTTTTTTGGTTGAGATTGTACCTGTTTTGTGTAGTAGAAAAGTTATTTTACTAAATGTATGAATGAATGAATGCAACATCCACAGTAGATTATATTTTACTGAGAAATGTTTTCAAAACGTATGAAAATCACAACAGTTCAAAAGTTTCACTAGAATCATTTCAGTACTGACTGGTTAGTAAAATCATATAAGGATTTTTATATGCTTTCCTCATGTATTTCTTATCTTACAAGACTATGTGCCTTTGAGCATACTCTAAAATTAGACTGAAAGAGAAACTTTTTTCCATACTTTATTATAACTTTCACACAAAATTCCAGACTTTTCAAGGTCTGGAAAAAAACGTATAAGAATAGACACAGTGCCGATCCTACCTGTTGTCGAATGCGTGGGTTCCAACGGATGTAATACGTGACCCAGAGCTCTAGATGGCGCATGCTAGCAACAGGGTAGAGGACCCTGCCGGACTCTGGAGTGTAGAAGGGGTTTAGATAAATGTCCGTCTTACTGTTGACCAGGGCCCACAGAGACACTGTTTTCGACCTCACTTCCTGTAGGACACACATGGCGCGACTGTGAGAATACATGTGGACAAACCATACGTGGACATGAGGACGAAGCAGGGTACGCAGTTGTCTTACATGTTGGTCTCGTGCGCTCTCACAGTTGTAGAGGAAAGTCCCAAAGCGACAACTGTAGAGATGATCCAGGATTGTCAGCAGGAGGCGCTCATTAAACTCAAAGGCTGTGGGAAACTGAAAAGAGGAGATGGTAAGAGGAGACATCAGTATCACCAAGAGGATATGACAGTAAAGGATGGCAGAGGAGGTATGACCTGCTGGAAATGGATCTATGGCTTGTGCTAACTTTGTTACTGCTACCTTCTTTTTTTTTTTTTTTCCTAACTTGTCTTGTTCAGCATCAGAACAGCAGAATGGTAATCTGGCTGTCTTCTTGTGCTGAACAAATTTGCTTTGCCAAGGGAAACTTCGTAATATATTCTACTGTCTTTATTTTGGGTTTTGTTGAACCACATTTTGATGCCGGACCTGACAGGAAGGAACAGGGGGAAGGGGATGAAAGGGAGAAGAGAGTGAAGGGAGGAGAAAAAAAAGAAGATGAAGGTGGTGAAGACCCTCACAAGAAACTATCAACAATACTAACAATAACAATCATGGTGATAATTATAATGATAATAACAAGAACTGAGTAAACTGAGCAAAAAAAAAAAAAAAAAATACTGCTACCTTCAATGTAACAGTAAGTAATCATTGTTGGGAGTATTGCCTTACAAAAGTAATGCATTACAGCAACAGATTACTTTTTGCTGTAACGCAGTTGTGTAAGGCATTACTTATAAATTTTCAGTAATATTTTACTCAGCACATTTTCAATAGTGCTTGCCTTACAACACACTTTCAGGCCATAATTTAATTGCTCAAGTGAAGAAAAAAGCAAAAAACAAAAAAAAAACCAGCAAGACCTTAACATATCAAAAATGTGTAGGAAAGTTCTACGGCTATTTCCTGTTCATGATCAGCCAATGGGTGATGATGGCAAAAGACAGTACATTTGTGAGATGGACGCATCATATGCTCATTACTTCGAGTTTGTCAGAGATAAGGACGAGAAAAACGTAACAGTCAAATGCAACCGTTGTCCAAAACCAAAAGAACTATCGACGCTGAGAAATAGCACTAGCAACTAAAAAAAGCATCTGGAACGGTGCCATGTGACCACTCTACTTAGTGAGAAGAGACAGAAAATAGAGGAGGATGAGAGTGATATGCTTTCCGTTTGTCATCCTTTTTTGCATTGCCTTGATCCTTCACTTTGCCAGTTCTAAAGTAACTATATTGTCAGTAGCATGGATAGGCCACAGTCATTATTCTACACCCTCTACTTGATGTAAAATGCTCTGAAGTACATTTTAGAATGTTAAGTTCTACTTCTTTAGTAATTTTGATTAAAGTAACTCAAAAGTAATACGGGAGTCATGTAATGCATTCCATTTCTGAGACGGTAATACTGCAACGTAAGGAATTAGGCTACTTTTAAATAATAATAACAAGTAATCTGTAATGTACACTAAGTAACAGTATTAAACAATATTACTCTCCATTCTGTTCACTTCACTACTGTAGAGTAAGTCTAATAATATTCTGATTATGCACATGCAACTTATGAAGTAGAGGTATTTATTGAGATAAAATTTGGGAACATGTAAATGAATGACAACTTTGGTTCTCAATTAAAGGAGCTGTAGAAGGATGAGATGATGTCATTAAAAGAGTGTCAGTCAAAAAGAGGGTAAATGATATAAAATACACACAATGAAAGAATGATCAGATAGGGTCTTAGTGTCAGGGCTTGGTATGTTTAATTATGTTTATTCCCCAATAAATGAAATCAAAACTTTTTTTCAAGTTTTTTTTGGGAAGATTATTAGTTATTAATTATTTAAGGAGAAGGGGTGGGAGTTTATAAGTTATGCTTCTTCTCACTCCTTTTCGAATATGTATTATATGTCTTATATTTAAGTGTTTGGTTTATTCATTTTCTTCTGTTTTCACATTCATATTCAAAATAAATACATCAATCAATCAATCAATCAATCAATCAATCAATCAATCAAAAAATGTACTCAAGTTATCTGTCTAATATTATAATTTGTTTAATGATCTGAAAGATTTAGAAGAGGTGGACAGCAGAACCCTCTGTTTCTTCTTAACATTCTATCAAACTGCTTCCTTCTTTTACAGCTGCCTTCATCATTTTCTATTCATTCTGTTCCATGGTCTGTCTGGCAGCGTGCCTTCTCCACATAATCACAGCCAGTCAGTTTTTCTTTTTTTAAACAGATACCGAAGTGCCAAATGATGCACATGCCGCTGAGGTTCCTCCTCCACACAAGAGCAGTCTTGTGATTCAGACAGAGGTGTTAAAACATACCTGCTTCGTCATCTGCCATACACAGTCGATGAACTGAACGAAGATGGGCGATCTGTCCTGATCCGCGTGGTTCTTGTCGCCGTGTCCTATCCTCTGCACAAACCCACAGTCGAATTATTGACAACAAACCTTAACAACCCTTTTAATACTGAAAGACAAAAGAGAAGAACTCAGTCGTGCAGAGAAAGAGTCTACTTACTGATGCAAACTTGTGTCCGAAGCTGATCCATTCTTTTTCAATCAGCCCCTAAAGTAACAAACACACTATTAAAATGGATGCAATTTTAACTTTTTTTTTTTTTTTTTAACTTTATTTTTCTTATTTTACAACAAACTTGGTTAAACATACATAGCACAAACAGCAGGGTCAGGGAGTCACAATTTACAAAGGAAAAATAATAAATGACTACACAGATAAATATGCGTTCTCACACAGTGTAAATGTGTATATAAGTTACAACTGCCTCAGCAGGTTTAAGCAGGTAGCATTTTTGAAGTTACTGAGCTAAGAAGAGGGGCCACTTTTTCCAATGTCCTTCTCCTACATCCTTCTGTAGCCTCAGGTTATAGGTGATGATGCAGCTTAACTCTGTAACTTTACTTGAACTTTAAACATAAGTAACTGCTAGTTTTTAAATAAATATTCAAATGATGTTATTTACAACTGTGTACTTCCACAGGGCGTTTACTCTTTATTCAAATAAAAATTCCAGACTTTTTCAAAACTGCTAATTTTTTCCTCCTAGACCTTGACTTTATGTACTTTTATACTTGTGTCCCTACTTTTTTGGTTCAGATTCTACCTGTTGTGTGTAGTAGAAAAGTTCAGTCACACATCACACATTCATTCACAACCTGAACAGAGCACTACAGAGCACTGTACGCCAAAACACCCAGACATATGAACAGTTTTATCCCCCAGGCCGTCACCCTGATGAATACGGCTGGGTATCATGGCTAATTTCCTATTCGATTTCGATTCATAAGGTTCTGAATTGATTAATTATGATTCGTTTCGATATCGATTCGATTCAGTATTAATTGATTGATTAAGATTCATTTAGTGATACCAGAGTACAATTTTGAGCTGTAACCTGATTATTTGACTACAGCAGCCATGCAACACATCAGTACTGGTATCAATTACAAAGGAAGTAAATATGACATTTCAGCAGTAAATAGCTGAATCTGCTCTTAAATAATTGCCATGTTTCTACAGTGGGTCAGAACGGACTTCTTTGTCAGCCTCGGGGGGATGTCTGAAGAAAGGGGTTTGGACTTTTGAATTGAGTATTTTCAAAAAGTAGCTCGCTCAAACTGTTTTTCTAATATCTCCTACCCCACCTTTAAGAAGTAGTGATTAGGAACTGGTATTGAAGTCTAACTGTATTGCTCTGTAATGTTCTGTATTGTTCTGTATTGGTGTAGTGAGATGTTGTGTGGTGTGAGGGGTTGGAATTCTAAAAGCGATACTTCTTCCATCCCCTTTTCAAACTATGTGTTTCGCTGTCTGTCAAGTTGTCATCTGTTAAGTGTTATACTGTGGTAGCAGGTTGGAAATAAATATGTGAACTGAGCTGAACTGAAGTCAAGGCATGAGTATCACATAGAAATGGCAGCCAAAAAGGGGTGGGATTTAACTAAAATAGAATTCACAGCCTACAATTCCTTTTATTTTTTTCTCATAAACTTGTCTTGCCCAGCATCATAACAGCAGAATGATAATCTGGCTGCCTTTTGGTGCTGAAAAAAATTGCTTTGCCAAAGGGAAACTTCATACAGTACATTGACATTCTACTGTCTTTATTTTGAATTTTGTTGAACCACATTTTGATGCCAGACCTAACATGAAGGAACAGGGGGAAAGAGAAGAAAGGAAAGAGTGAAGAGGGGAGAAAAAGGAAGAAGATGGCAGACCCTCACAACAGAATATCAACAATACCAACAATAACAACCAGGGTAAAAATTATAATAATAATAATAATATAATGGTAGCAATAACTATAACCAGAACTGAGTAAACTGGGCAGAAAAAAAACAAAAAAAAAGAAAGAAATTACAATGAAATAAAATAACTAAGACCTATTAAATGAGAGATATAAGAAAGGAAAACATGAACAAAATATCACAAACAACGACAGCACAAATAATACCAATTCCTTTTATTAATGTGTGTGTGTGTGTGTGTGTAGCTTCTGACCTCGAATCCTCTGAGCGTGCGATAGTGGCTGTCCAGCATCAGCATGGCTAAAGAGGTGAGCTGAGCGGTGCGATCCCAGCCGTCACTGCAGTGGACCACCACCGAGTTTCCGCTGGAAACCTTGTCTGCTACTTGGATGGCTCCTGACAACACCAGCTACACACGCACAAACACAGGATTCACGTCATGCTCGAAAAGGTTTTGATCAAATACCTCCATTCACGGGTACAACTGAACTCTTCTTCTGACCTTAACGTGTTCTAGCCAGTGTGTGGATTCCAGACTGGACAGCCAGTGGGACTCTTCCACGTTTGGGTAGACGATGTCTTTGAGTTTCTTCAGGGACTCCCTCATGACGTGGATGTTCTGGATGTCGAGGAAGATGAGCTCTGCGTTTTGGTACTCGTCCCCCTCATAGCCTCCTCCTGTGGCCTGGTGTTTCAATGTGACAAGAGAAAAATTATAAAACAGGATTTAAAGTTGATGTGGAAAATACTACTAGTGTGGGGGTCATTTTAATACAGGTTCCACATTCAGATCAGTCTGATCTTAACTGACCCAAATCAGTAAAATAACAATGAAAAAAGTAAAATTACATTATGAAAATATTTACATCTATGGAAGACTGGTTGAAAATTGTTGATGAAATTCACAAAATGGAGAGATTAACATTTATGCTGAGGCTGCAAGATGAACTTTACATAATAAGATGGGGCAAACGGATTAGTTTCTTAAATACAATTAATGTGTGGTTTGTCTCATAGTCTTATGAAATGTTATATAAACTGCTGCTCTAAAGTTGTATTAATTAGGAAAATTGATTGCTATTTCATTACTGTAACCTAAATTATCATTACTATTAGACTGTGACTATTATCTGTTGTTGACTGTTGTTTGCTATGTTCTGTATGACAAAATGATAAATAATTAATAAAAATTAAGTGTCAAAAAAAGAAAATGTTTAGAAGAACAACAACCTGAAATTTCTTAAGAAAAACAAGCGCAGTTTTAACAATACTATGTCTCAGTTTATCTTCACACGTGTATTACAACTTACAGATCACAGGGGAGCTACAAATACACAAAACATTTAGTAACAGGCAGAATATTGATAAAATTACACTTACTTCTATTAAGACATTTCATGTTGTTCATATTTGTTCAGGTCACTTACATTTTTTGTGAAAGGATAGTTTGTAAATGTAAACATTTTCATGTAATTTTACTTTTTTTTGCACTAAAACAAAGAGAAAAAATCTGGAGTTGTCATTACTTCTAGGTTATTATGATAGTAATTTACTGGTCTGACCCACTTAAAATCAAATTGTTCTGTATGTGGAACTTGAGCTGAAAAGATTTTAACATCCTTGATTGTTAATATGTTCAGTGTAATTTTTGAAATATTATAAACTCAGCCCTGGGGCCGGATTGGACCGTTTGGAGGGCTGGTTTAGGCCTGTCGACCATATGTTTGACACCCCTACACTAGTGTAGCTTTAAAAAAAAACTCTGGTTTTAGAAAGTATAACATAATACAAATAAAACTGTAAGTTACATTATTCAACTCTATGATGTGATGATTTGACAAAATAAGTATCTTCGGTTCTGGTGAGTTCTACTGGATCATGTTTTCATAGATTTCATCTCTGCTAAATGTCACTCCAATTTCCCACCTTATTACTGCTGACTGCCATTTCAAAAGGACAGGGCTGACAAATATTTCAAGGTTAAATGGACATCTGCTCCTATGAGCCCCTCTGAACCCCGGTGGTACTCTCCCTCCTCCTGACCTTATTGGCTACAGCGTTGACATTGGGCCGAGCATCATAGATGGTGAGTTTGGTAGTTTCGTTGGCCTCCCTGATCAGGTCCAGGTAGCGCTCGTCATCTTTGTTCCTCTTCCCGGACATGCCAACCAGAGGCTGACTGCAGCGGACGATCACTGCTTGGTTCTCCCTGTGGATCCATGATAGAACCTGAGGAACAAACACATATTATCTAGCCGTTTCAGGAGCAGTCACTTTATAAGGTCACTAGATTGTGCTTAGAACTCACATTCAAAACAACTAAGAGTAACTTTTGTTACCTACAAGGACACACAACATACCACGGGCTCTACAAAACAAATATGCGGTTGGAAACATAAAAGAGGCACTAATCATAGAGAATAAAAGAAAGAGCCTTTTATCCTGAGCTGATGATGAAAGTAGGCAGGATATCAGAGAAATGCATATGTGCAACATTCATCATGCACTTGCAAGAAAATGGCAGGTGGTAGACGCAAATAAGATGAAGTGTAAACAGCATTCATTTACACTGTTAAGTATTTAACTGCATGGCATCCAAAAATGCAGGTGATCTCACACCTATTTCTTACAGTTGCCATGGAAAGACACCGTAGAAGCACATGACTACAGAACTATATGGGCTCTTCAAAAGAAACACACTAAGATTATCAAGATGGCTATCATGTAAGTTATGTTTTGGGGTTACAGAATACACATTTAAGATGTATTCACGTGAGAATGTATACACTACAAACCCAGATTTATTAAGGTGCAGCTTACTTTCAAGTTTCTCTGTTTTTTTTCAGAGCTGCCAAGTCCCATTATGGAACTGTTATCTACTCAGTAGTGGCTCATATGCCTCGCTATCAGAATCAGAATACTTTATTAATCCCAGGGGGAAATTATTGGGTGTTAGTCGCTCCATTCCAGTATAATAAAAAAGTAGCAGGAAAGAAATTATCAATACAACCGAAAAACAAAAAATATATAAATATATGAATATATACACACACACCAAATATACATATTAAAACACTCTAGTAGACATAAAGTTAAACATAAAGTTAGAACAGCAATTTGTACAATATGTAATAGACAATATATCATCAATATGATAATAAAATAAACATACATAATAACAAGTGTTCAAAAACTTTATCACATATATTCACAGGTGCATTTCAAAAAATAAGAATATCATCAAAAAGTTAATTTATTTCTGTAATTCAATTCAAAACGTGAAACATATCTTTATATATAAATTCATCACACACATACTGATATATTTCAAGTGTTTACTTCTTATTACAGCTAATGATGTCACCTCAATGCCACGCCGCATTGCTGCAGTAATTCATGCAAAGGGAGCCCCACCCAAGAATTGAGTGCTATACATGTTCATACTTTTGAGTAATCCAACATTTCTGTGTTAAAAATCCATTTTTCAATTGGTCTTCAGTAATTTTCTGAGGTACTGATTTTTGGGTTTTCATTTGCTGTAAGTTATAACCATCAAAATGAAAAGAAATAACTACTTTTAATATATCAGTCTGTGTGTGATGAATCTATATATAAGGCTGTGTTTCACTTTTTGAATTGAACTACTAAAATCAACTTTTTGATGATATTCTAATTTACTGAGATACACCTGTATATATGGTATATACACAACCAAGCGCTCACACACCAAGAGCAGCATTATTTCAAGTCCTTTCTAAATATGCCACTGGCTCTGATGGCGTCAAATGGTTGATCTGAGGAGTCAAAATCTATACATTTTTATCCTATTTATTCCTGGGAAAGTAGGTTTGGCTGAGTACAAAGTTGAGAACCATAACTTCGATTATTACTTAACTTTAATTCTATATAAGTGCTGTCTTTGTACTTTGTACTAATCCAATAACTACAGTATCTAAAAATATATAACTTACAGTTGTATATTTTCTTTGTTTGAATGTGGATGACTTAAATATTACAAACGCACCTGTAACCCAGTACCATTCCAAATATAACATGTAATTTCTATACACCAGAGATGTGAGTGGAATCCATGTTGGACTTTCCTTATGAGATTTGTTGACCATAAAACTAAAATCTACATGGAATGAAATACACACCACATACAATATGTTGTACATTTCTGGATCTCTGTATAAACCCTCTATATGTGTGACATGCTGCACTCACGGGTATGCGTCCTCTGGACCTGAAAGCAGCCACTCTCCTCAGGTCCTCCTCTTTACTTTTATATGGTACGGCCAACACAGTGGGGTAGGTGTCACACAGCTCGTAGCCCTTATTGATGAACGAAATACGCCACTTGTTGTTAGGTAAGCCCTGTGGAAGAGAAGCATCGTCAACTACAGACTCAAAACACTGGAACTTGTTCTAAAGCGTACAGATATACACTATAACGGTCCACTCACCTGCCGTCTGAACTCCTCGACGGGTTTATACACATCCCAACCACTCTCCTCATACTTCTCCTGTGTCACATATGCAAACAGCGGCTGACAGAAGGAGAGAGGACACTTCAGTTAAATGTACGTGTAATTGGATTAACTAATAGATATATAAACCCCCCAAAAAAGTGTTTATAGTGTATCGGCAATACTACAAAAACAATGTGTCATCATGTATTCAGGGAAAACATTCTGAACGGAATAATGACATTGGTTTTGTTTGGCGTACAAATGAACTGTGAGGAAACAAGGCTGTGAATGAAGTATTATACTGTATCAAGGGTGCCCAATGTCGATTGCAGTTACACAAATACCACAAACTGGACCCATGAAGCTGCAAAAGACAATACGTGACACCCCCCCCCATTGGTTTTTTCTTGGTTGAAGAGCACACCATCATAGTTTGAGGGGTCTCTTACCAGTCCATGTGAGATGGGGAAGGCGTGTCTGAAAAGTAGCTCAAAGATGTCTCGCCTGCTGTGACCCTCCTGCTTCAAGGCAAACCGCAAGTTCCTCATGTCCTGATAGTGAATGAAAGGGAGCAAGATAAAGTATCAGCAAAACCAAGATCTGACATGTACAAGATCACATGCCATGGAACGACTGGAAAGAGTTTAAGACCACTGTGTTCACCCTTACAGTACTGAGCAGGACTATTCATCCATATTCATTACATTTTTGAGCATTCAGCGTCATAAAATATACATTTCTGAGCATATCTGAGGTGCTAAATGCTGGAATTTCTTGAATTTTCAGTGCTATACTTCTGCCATGAATCTTGGTGCCACAAAATGGCTCAATAACACCCCTACAATAAAATGATTAAACTAGAAGCACTCAGAGAGCACAGACCTCAGCCAAGGCAGATCAGTAAATAAATAAATAGGTAATTAAATAAATAAATAAATGAAAATAGGTACACAGATATTGGGGCTGCATAGATATGTCGGTTGCTATTATGCCCTCTACAAAGCAGATAAATGGCTGTAGAACTATCTAGTGGAACCCCTAGAGGTACGTCTCATTTTTTAAATTTTAAGTGAATATGATGCATAACCTCTCTGATCCATTGTCCATATGATGGGGGGGCATTCTTCCATTTAAACACGATAAGCTGCCTGGCCAATAAACAGTGCCCAATGAAAGGAGCATCCCCTACACCTATGTTTGCTAGAAATTGTAAAAAGTCTCCTAAAAAATTTCACATCTATCCAGCTCCCCCATTAATGGTCCATTCACGCCACCCCTGTTCAATCAAACTTTAGCTTGTTTGAGTGGAAACGAGTGAAAATGACCTCAGTTTCACCCAGATGTACCCAAAGTCTCTTCGACTCATACTTTACATCAAACAGGAAGTCATGCAATTTTTGCCACATTCTTTCATCACTTCCTGTGAAAGACATTAGATAAATGAAGGTTGGGGTAATTCTAAAAACTGTGACGCGCTGCCTTTAAGTAAATGCACATCAACAAGGATTCACTCTATCCCTCAGACTGACCTTGCAGGTGATATCCAGACCGTATGAATTTTCTCCTCTGCTTGAAGCTCCACCCATCTTCTCTATCCGACTGATGGCGCCCAGAGGAACATCAAGTGTTACCGCCACATCCTACAACACACACACACAAGCATAAGTCTTGTATATAATTACTCAAACACTGGGTTAGCAACATAAATGTCATTAAACGATCACTGAACTGCAATTTTACCATTAAAACATAACACTGGATCTGTCAATCACAGATTTTGGAGGTTTTGGAGATCTGGACCCTGCAGTAAAACCACAACACTGTCAAAAACATTGACAGGGCTGTTCTGCACTCAGTTCAGCAAAGTAAAAAGAAATTAATCATTTGCTTTGAGCAGTGGCATGAAAAGTGATGCACAAACAGCCTTCTTCCCCATATCAGATGCATAATCTCTACATTTATTTGGTACATTAGGTTAATTATTTTCTATTTTGTGACATCAAACTTTTGAAAATGATTTTTTTTATTAAATCTGTCTTATTATCACTAAAAAAGTAAAGACTGACAGGTAAAAATACGACTGGCCACCTAAATGGAGAGAATTTAATTGGAAAAATAGAATTCGTTCTTTCATCACACATAAAATTAAAAGTAAACAAATGAATACTTAACAGCCATGTTGGAGACTTTGTAATCAGATGGATTCAGATCACACACACACACGTTTTGAAAATGCACAAATATTCAACCCCTCTGAGGGAAGGTTCACTCAGCTCTCCGTAATGTGTTGGGATATGCAATCCAAAATTCTTGTCTTGTTCTATACCTCGGACATTTAGAAGAAATGGTGCATAAAGGTAAGCGATATCTTGTCAAGATCCTCCTGGTGGCCAGGAAGAAGGCCATAACACAGAACAGACTTAAGACTGATGCTCCGTCTTAAAAAACAATGGCTTTTCATCATAGATGATATACTTGTCATGGAACATCTAACATACACTCTGAAGTTGAAAGAAAATATTTTTATAAGAAACTGGGGAAAATGGCTGACATCCAGGGCAAAATGTGTCTATTAAGGGACCTAAACATATTCTGACACACAACACAGGCTGTTGTTTTCATTCATTTGTTTTCTATTCTTGTGGGTTTTTTTTCTTGCTCCTCAGCCTGAGGAGATTGGTTTGTATAACACTGATAAAAATGAGAAATAAATAAAATTTGTAAAAAAAAAAAAAACCCAAAACTCCGCCTGTTATGTCTGTATTTTGAAAAACAGCAAAGGTTTGAACATTTCCTTGTGTTCACCAGGTAGAAGGCTCTTCCCCTGCAGACACAGTAACAGTGCACTGTGATAAAACACTGAGGCTCAAAGGAACGGACAGCTCTGCCAACACCACATCTATGTAACAGTTCTGATTGGCTGTGACGGCCTCCTTCAAACACACACACACAGAATAGTTAAATGGGACTTACAGCGTCTGAGCTCTTAAAGTACAGTCTGTAGTTGGTGATCAACACTTTGCCTTTGACTGCTGCGTTGAATGGACACATGTAGATGAGGTCTTTGTCTGCAAAACACATGGACACAACCTACTGATTCATTTCATACTGAGATGTTCTCATGTGCACAAATTAAGTTCCTTTCTCACATGAGGACCTTAGTTTGGACATGCAGAGAAGGGGAAGCAGAAAAAAAGGAAGAGAGATACAGCAAAAGTAGTCTAAAAATACTAACTGTACTTCAGAGTTAGAATCCTCAGAGTCCACAAACGACATGACAGACACTGATTTGTGTTGATGTGATGGTTGGGGAACACTGACAGCTTGAGTCATGTATGAAAATAGAGCATGACTATGTGGGTACAATATGATAACACAGGTGGATAAAACTGACCTGACCTCAGCCCTTCAAAAAGTCTAAGGTCACTATGGAACATTCCTTACTTATCTATTCAAACAGAACCTCCTTTACATTCAGTGAAGGTCGGAGTCGGGGCGGTGGTCGAGCCCTTTCAACCTCTCGCTTTCCCCAGACAATAGAAAAATAAAACATTATTTCCCAATTCTGTGGCTATCAAAGCGATTATATTTTGAAAACCCAAATAAACATACCCACTCCACGCCAAAACTCTACGACTCTGCGACTTCTATCTATGAAAGAGGTCCAGACGCAGGCATGCACTGTGTTTACAGTAGGGGTGCAACAGTACAGGTAGCCCACGGTTCGGTCCGTACGTTGGTTTCTGGGCGACAGTTTCAGTTCGGTTTTGGTAAGTGTTTTGTGCGTAAAGAGAACAGTTTTTTTTCCACCAAAATTATATTTTTATTTTGTTTTTCTTTGACAGCAAAATCTGAATTTCACAGCAGGAACAAATGATATCACTGTACTGAATAAAATAACACTTTCTGTACTGAACAATATAACACTTTCTTATTCCTCGACTACTTGTATACAGTTGTATAAAACAGGCATGTGCACACGTAAGACCCAAAGGGAGCTTTTTTAAATAAATAAAGTCATGTTCTGCAAAGGGATGTAAAAGAAAACGGTGGTATAAAAATGCCACGGTTATCTACTGTATGTATTTCCTTGCGTGTCTCGGTACTTAAAAATGAGATACTGTGTAGACAATCTGTTTAATTGCAGGTTGGGTTGAGTTGCGGATCTAATGTACACGGGTGCGGGTTAGGAAAAGTGGTGGATCTGTGCAGGACTCTGATGTGTGCTGAGACTAAAGTTGCCTCTCTATCCACTGTCTCTCACTGAGGGAGGGGTGGGGCTTCCCCGTGCTGCGTGCTCACATGCATGTCCAGTGAGTGAGTGAGTGAGTGAGTGAGTGAGTGAGTGAGTGAGTGAGTGAGTGAGTGAGTGAGTGAGTGAGTGAGTGAGTGAGAGAGAGAGAGAGAGAGAGAGAGAGAGAGAGAGATAGAGTCCATAAGGGCAGATTGTTCCATGTAGGGCAGACCGAACGGTACATGGTTTTCCCAAGTACTGTTGCATCCCTAGTTTACAAAAGTAAATATATGTTTCCTGCTACTCCTCCTCCTGGGACACAGAGTTGTGACGTTTGTTGCATTTAAATGACGCAAAGGTCGGATAAATGTGACCTGGCCGTTCAGACTGAAGTCGCATTGCAAAATATCAGAGAAGTATCGGATTCAGAACCACATATGAAAGTGGCCTTGTGCTGTTCAAACTGTCTTTAACAGATCGTATACAGGTCACATATGAGCAAAAAAATTGGATTTGGGCCACATCTGCCTGCAGTCTGAATGTAGCGTATGGCTGTGTGATAACTGAGATGTGTCATGTTTTGATTTAATCAGTTACTGATCATCTTTTTCAAATGCCTCAACTATTAACAAATGAATTAGACTACAACCAAAACCAGGCCCGTGCTGCTGCGTACATACTCACCTATAATTCTGTCCTCTCCTGGCAGCAGAGACACATCAGCTAGTAACTCCATCTTCAGAGGCTCTCTGGAGGTCTACAATCACACACAAATAGAGATGTAATGATATGATAATTTCACATCACGGTTATTGTGACCAAAATTATGACAGTTATCATGTATTATGTATCAGTATTGTTGAAATGTGCTCAAAATGTTCAAAAAGTACTTATACACACACTGAAATAATTTAACCAAGTTGTATTTTGGGAAAAAAAACCACATAAAATAATAGGCACAATGTACTTTCTGTTGGCAGAAACATTCAAATATTAACATGTAAACATCAAACATACACATGTGCATTAAAGATGGCACCTTATGGCCACTGTTTGACCATTTTCCATATCAAGTTTGAGTTGTTTTAGTTTCTTTTTCATGGATAGATAAATAGATAATCTCTCTCTCTCTCTGTGCGCTTGGACCAGGTCTCCCGCTCTCTTTCTCTCTCTCGCTCTCTCTCTTTCAAAGTGTGGTAATTAAACACGGTTATCATGATAATTAGAATTTAAGCGGTAATACTGTCGGGAATTTTACCGCAGTTTATCATTATATCGATAATCGTTACATCCCTACACACAAACAGACCAATCAGATCATGACCTTCAAATACTTATTAAGGTTGAATAAAGCAGTGACCGTGGTCTGCTTACACATTATTTACTATTTTATCAGAAGAGTTATCAAAAGGGAACTTCAGGCTTATCCTGGGTCCAGTCAGCTGAGACTTCCTAAATATGGAATGATTCCACTTTAAGGATGAACCCACAGACTGTGACAGACACTACTTCAAAGCCTGCAAGCTGAAACTGGAAATGCTGTTGTTCATCCTTATTTGGAATTTAACCTGCAACTTAGGGAGCATGAACTGCAAACCATTCTATTTCAGCACAGTCTCTCAAACCTCCTGAAAAACAGTCTGTGTCTCCAGTAGAGTGTCCAGGACATGATAGGAGTGGACTTAACTATACCAGAGTTCATACACATTTTTCAAGGTCAAATTCAAGCACTTTTAAGGGTCATTTTCACATTTTTCCAGCCCTACATCTTATCGCTGGGGGTTAAACACATATCTACAGGAATACATATACTCATGATTAGATTTTTCACTTTTTATCACAATGATGTATGTTGTATTATGCGATGAACATCTAAAATTATGCTTCACAATGGCAAAAAAAGTTTAGAAAGTTTTATCCAAATGCACCAGGAGTTGACCTAAGAGCACCCGCTTTTATTTATTTTTTTTTGACAAAGTTATTTTTCAAAATGTATCCCCTCTCTGTATGTAGCTTTGGCTTGAGTTAACATTAAAAACAAATAAATAATCATATCACAGTTATAATTGTAAGCACTTTCAAGCACTTCAAGCCCTTTTCCGACCTTGAAAACAAGACTATGAAATCAAAGCATTTTCAAGGGTTTCAAGCACCCGTACAAACCCTGTAAAACTATCTTATTGTTCACCTCAAACCCAGTTCAAGGCCCATCTGTCTCAGAGTTTCAGAGTGAACTTCTTGTAGCAGTCGTACATGAGCAGACTTACACTGGAGATGTGTGTGTCCAGGGCGTTGGAGTTGTAGACAGAGACTGGTGAGGCCATCACTCAGGGAGGGGGCTTCCACAGGCTGGAAGACACATACGCACAACCATAGACTGAATATCCAATCCAATCCAACTTTATTTGTAAAGTACTTTAAAACAACTGCAGTGGACCAAAGTACTGTACAGAAGAATAAATAAAAACCAAAATAAAAGAATAAAATACAAGAAGAGATTAAAGACATAAAAAACTGTACAATTAAAAATAATTAAAAAAAAAAAAAAAAGAACAACTAGAAAAGCACTCGATACTCAATATTTCCTAAAAACTTCATCAAAATCCTTCCATAACTTTATGAGTTAACTTGCTAACAGACAGACAAACAAAAAATCCATTTGTCCGGAACTGTGGTGTTGCCTGTGTAATGAAATTTAGAGCCTGAGTCGACACAGTCTACACACACTGTCGCACTGCACTGACCACCAGGCCAAGGCAATAAGGTCAAATAAAAAGTATTAAGTCATATGGTTTATACCAGCGATGTCAAACTTATTTTAGTTCAGGGACCACATTCAGCCCAATATGATCTCCAGTGGGCCGGACCAGTTTAATAATAACATATTAATATGGAAATAATGCCAAATCCAAACTTTTTTCTATGTCAGAGTGAAAAAAGTAAAATTACAGTATGAAAGTGTTTCTATAGACAAACTATCCTTTGAAAAAAATGTGAATAACATGAACAAAAATGAACAACCTGACATTTCTAAAGAAAAATAAGTGAGATTTTAACAATATTATGACTCATCTTATGATTTACACATGTGCATTATAACTTACAGATCACAGTGAATCTACAAATACACAAAACATTTAGTAACAGGCAGAATATTGGTCAAATCCCACTTTATTCTTGTAAGACATTTCAGGTTGTTCATATCTTTTCAGGTCATTCACATTTTTTATTAACAGTTTATACCGTTGTAGGTTACAGGACAAAGCTTTATAAAGGATGCATGAAAAAAAAAGTAGACTCTCAGAAAAAACAACATAAAACCAAAATGCGAAGACATTTTGGTTTTATGTTGTTTTTTTCTGAGAGTCTACTTTTTTTCTGATACAACCTGTATAGCTAATTGAATGGCTTTACTTTTTAATATGGTAAATAAGTTTGCATATTTATCCTGGAACACACTAGAGTCCATTTGGGAAGGGAAAAGGGCTGTTGGAATGTTACAATGAGCCTGTCAGAGCCAGATGCCAACTGTGTGGACTCTAAATCCGACGCCTGTGTGATCCTGCTGTGACACTGGAGATGAACAGAAAACTGCCTCATGTTAACGACAAGTACATCATATTTTCTGCAGTTCATCTCAAAGGCTGTCTGAGCCTTCTTTGACCTTGTGTGTCTTGTTACCATCTCATGCTACTCATACGTATCTTTAAATTGCCCCCCATGGACAAACAAAATGATTTCTACTGAACTGAATTGATTCAGAGATTATTATTACCTAAGTGGACTGGTTACAGCTCTGTCGATATTGGTTAATTAATTGGGTACTGGCTTTTCCCTTCTCCAAAGTATTCAAGTGTACTTGTACTGGTCATGGTGGCGACATTAATTGTGCTTTGTGTATTACTTATAAGCAAAAGAGGCACGAATTCAGTAAAAAAAAAAAAAAAAAAATGCCATACATGTACAACACTGGACATTATTATTACGTGAATTACACACAGCGGCAGAATCAATGGGGATCAGCCAGTGATAAATATCCCAGGTTACAGGTCAGTAGAACCCAGCAGCCTGAGGTTTACACCCCTTTTGGACACCACGTTGCACATCTGTGCCTCAGGTGCTGTCATCAATAATGAACAAAGCAGCCAGCATCTACGATTGAATTACTACATCCAACATCACACACAATAGCCACGTGAAGGTAAGGTAAGTAAACAGTGTTTGGTGCATTGGTGGGGGGGGGATCACTACAGTTGAGTGACAGACATTACTACAGCTGTCACGCCACTGTAGTCATGGAAACAACCCCCAGCACCTGACATGTATCACAACGTAAGTGAATGAAAATAACATTAATAGAGCATGTGCAGTGCAGGACAACACAGACAGTCCTCTGAATGGAAAACCAGTGGCTACTAGGAAGGTTTCGACCACATTTGGCTTTATGGTCACTCGGGAAAAAATACAATAATGGGAATTCATAATAATGTAGAATACATACTACGGAACGGTTAAAATGTTCAAATATTTAAATAATCTTTATATGAAAAAAAAATTCTGTGAGGATATATCTAGTTCATGTAACTGCTGCCTTGTTGTTTTTAGCGGTAGATAGCTGCCATAGGCCAAAAAAATATATATATATAAGCCTCAGCCTCACAGACCCATCGTAATTCCACTCCTGCTCACACGTGATTGAATCCCAGTGAATTAACTTTCATTTACTTATCTTTCTTTATCAAATAATTACTCATGACAATGCTATACAGTTAACACAGTTTTATTTAAACCGGAATCAGTGATCCTGAATGTCAAAAATAAATTAAAATGAGTATGCATTTAAAAATTTGCAGTACGTGAAAGAAAGACAATGTTATGTTAAAAAAGTTAAAGCACTTTGGATAATGGCTACATTAAATGTTTGGTCATATCCTCCTGAGACCCAGGAGAGTGAAAATTTTAGCTTTTTACAGAAAACAACTGTCTTGATTGGAAACTGCATAATGCAACAGTTTTTTCAGATACATTCTTAAAATTATTACCTCTGCCAAGGAACGGTGGAGGTTATGTTTTCGTCAGGGTTTGTCTGTTTGTCTGTTAGCAAGATAACTCAAAACATTATGGACAGATTTTAATGAAATGTTCAGGAAATGTTGATACTGGCACAAGGAACAAATTATTAAATTTTGGTAGTGAGCTGGGGGGGGGGCTGATCTGCCTTGGCAGAGGTCTGCACTCTCTGAGTGCTTTTCTAGTTTTTATTTATTTTTTAATGGAATTCCCTTTGCAATGGACAGCATTTTTAAGTCAAACTTTTGTCCCCTACAGAGGACAAAAACACACTGCTGGGTCTCAGGAGGATATTCCTTTTCCTGCTGCTTTATACTTTTTGGATAGTTCCTAAACCACACCTGCTTCTTGTACATCTGATGATGTTTCAGTACTAACTCAGACTTTACTGAGATCCTGTTGACATCTTTAGAAAGTTTGTTAAGCTTTCTGAATTGTACGCAGTATTGTTTATCTACTGTAAATTTCTATATGGTCCACAATGCTGTTTTTTAATTTAATAGGCTACTGTTACTGAAAAACGTAACATTTTCTTAAAAGAGGACTCATAAAATGCCTAGTTTGTGTACCGAACTCCTCCACAAACTTTGTAAAAATGCTTATATGAATATACAGTAAATCCATTTTTGAATATAACTACACCAAGCAGATTTCATTCAAAAATAATGGAGCAGATAATGGGTGAAAATATGGTGAAATTAACATTCACAAACAGCACCTCAGCCCTCTAAACCCCCTCTAAACCAAAGGAATACCCTAATAAGGATTACTGCAGTAAAGTAACTTGAGTGTTGTACATGGAAATCTGTGTATAGGCTGTGCACACAGATGTCCAATATGCATCCCCACTGTTAAATAATGAGCCAACATTATTTTTACACTTCTCTTTACACTTAAATAGACTTGCTAAGCTGGCGATTGGCCCGTTTCAACTGAAAATGGAATGTAAGTGGAGAAGGAACTTTTGGACAGTGGTGTTATTTAATGATGCAATGCTCTGTAGAAAGCTCATCAGATGACAAATGAAGATCCTCCTTGACAGAAGATTGTCAAATATCCCATCCCAAATAGCGGTGATTTTAAAGTGACATATGTGCCATGAAGAATGTGTCTGATTCACGGAGAGCGTTTGGAAAAGGAGAGAGAGGGACAAAGTACACATGTGAGCAAGTGAGAGTTAGTATAAATAAAACCGAGCAGAGGGAAGTGAAACAAACATACAACTTTCTCTGGAAAACACTTCACATGCTGAAGCTGCCTCAAATGAACAGGAAGGAACATGGGTAGATGACGATGGGAAACCCTGCTGAGGTCTTAGTATGGCCCTAGCAGTCCTGTACAACATGTCAGTCTCATGGTTTGTCAGACTGCTGCAGACCATTTAAGGAGCAGAGAAACTAAAGCACTGCTCATATTAGTAAATGAAACTCTGAGCGGTATCTGCTTCCTTTTTCAATGAAAGTCTGTGGCAGCAGGGTGTAGCTTTGGTTCAGAGAAACACATTTAATTATAGTCTGGGGAAAGAAAAGGTTTTGTGGAAAATGAGACGAACAGGGACAAATAAAGCTCTGTGTGTGTGTGTGTTAGGTGAATGCAAATTATGACTGCTATTAAAGAAAGTGGGTGTGTAGGTGTGGGCGGTGGTGTGTGGGCTGTGTAAAGGAAAGGAGGAACCTTAGATGGTGATAGGGTCACAGCTGTATGGCTTGGGCGACACACCTGGTTGATCCCTAACTGGTCCTCACCAACACTCAGCCCTCGTCTTTGCCTCCAAGTAGCAGAATATCTATGGCCACACCCCTCACGGTTCATACACATTTTTCAAGATCAAATTCCAGCACGTTTAAGGGTAATTTTTAAATTTTTCCAGCACAGCATCTTATCACTGAGGTAAAATACATACCTACAGGAACCACTACATGGTACCGGCTCAGCTCGGCTCGACTCGACTCAGCCTTTCTGCATTTCCATTACAAAAAAGGACCTGGAATCTGGTACCCGGTACTAGTTTTTTGGTATCACCTCTGCCGAGGTTCCAAGACTGGGGACCAGATACTAAAACGTGACGTGTAAACACTGCAGACCGCTGATTGGTCAGAGTTGTCTCTGTGACCCGCCGTTTTCCAAAAAACAGATGCGGAAGTTGACAGTAAATATAGGTGAATCCACATGATAACAGCCCGCAAAACTACACCATTCAGTCAGGAGAGTCACTCTTTGGTGGCCGTAGCCGACGTAAAAATTCAGCATGAGTTTGACGTGACAACATGCGACGAGCGAATTTATCATTAATTCTCTGAGCAGACAACACAGAAGTAACGTGCTGCATAGCTATGACGTCCAGGTACTGTAAAGTCGGTAGTATCCTGTAATGGAAACGGTCTCAGGAATAGTATCTGGTATCCAGGTCAAGTCGAGCCGAGTCGAGCTGGTTCCATGCAGTGGAAACGCAGCATTAGGCTACTCATGATAATTTTTTTCCACTTTTAATCACAAGGATGTATACTGTATTATGCTATAAACATCTAAAACTACAAAAGCATTCAGAGAGCGCAGACCTCCACCAAGGCAGATCAGTCCCCCATACCCCCCCGATCACCTCAAAAATGTAATCATTAGTTCCTTGTGCTAGTATTAACATTTACAGAAAATTTAATCAAAATCTTTCCATAACTTTTTGAGTTATCTTGCTAACAGACAGACAAACAAACAAAAAATCCACCCCCTGATCACTACCAACATTTAATCATTTGTTTCTTGTGCCAGTATCAACATTTCTTGAACATTTCATCAAAATCCGTCCATAACTTTTTGAGTTATCTTGCTAACAGAAAAACAAACAAACCTCGATGAAAACATAACCTACTTGGCGGAGGTAATTATGTTTCATGATAGCAAAAATTTTAAAATTAAAGGAGAACACAATGTTTTATCCAACAAAAGGGAAGATAGTTGGCATTCTTCAGGCACATTCACACTGAGCCAAAAATTAAGATAAAAAAATTTACCTGGAGTCGACCTGAGAACACCTGGTAATTTTCTTTTTTGACATAAAGTTTTATTTTTCAAAATGTATCGCCCCTCTGTAAGTAGCTTTGGCTTGAGTTAACATTAAAAATAAATAAATTAATCACATCACAGAGTTAGAATTGCAAGCACTTAAACTAAAATTCAAGCACTTTTCAGTCCTTGAAAACACAACATCGTAATTCAAGCATTTTCAAGGATTTCAAGCACCCCTATGAACCCTGACCACTGTTAACGGTTCTGACCAGCAGACGTGATAGATCAACAGTCATCCATTTACATACCGGATCGGTCAAGGCCTGGAACAAGATCAATAATGGCTGCGCTGCCTATTGACTTATCCCAGGGTGGGGGCTATAAGTATATTACTGGGACACTAGAATCAGTCTCCCCCAAGGACGACACCATCACCGGGACATGGAATGTACACACCCTGTACACCAGTGGGAAGGTAAAGAGGCTGACAGCACCAGACAGATACAGGTGGGAAATCCATGGACTGGCTGAAAATGTAGAATTTGAGCTTTGCTAGTGCTTTTAATGACACATATCTGCTCTCCTCCAGATTTTTTGATCCAGTTTTATCTCAATACCACCTTAACACTTTGAAGAACAGTCTAGCACAGTAATCTGTGGGGGGTAGGGGCGGTATTTGGTCTGTTTGTATTTCTTTACAGCAGTCACTCTTGTCATGGGTGGTGCTAAGTAAAGGATGCAGCAAAGGCACCTTCACAGAACAGCGTAAAGGGAGAAGTTGTTTTGGTGGAACCTTTGCATGTAGAGAAGTGAGCCCTGTCATTAAAATGTCTAAATCCCTCATAAAATAAAATTACAGACCACATGGAACCAGGCAGACTTTCCTGACTGACTGATGCAAATCTTTGTCAAATCCTGCCATTTTCAACATGTAGTTACAGCTCGGGTGTTGTTGTCGTTTCAACATACACAGTAGTAAGACAGGAGACAAATTCTTGTGACTGTTTAAATCATATCAATTGCACATGTTCGTCAGTTTAACACTTGTAAGAATTGAGTTTAGAAATTTGCAGGAAAGCATGAATTTTTTTTTAACTTCTATTACGACTCCAATTTCAGTGAAGCTGGAACGTTGTTTAAAACGTAAATAAAAACAGACATATTCAATTGAATACATTACAAAGACAAGATATTTAATTTTCAAACTGATAAACTTTGTCTCTTTTAGGAAATTTTCACTCATATTGAATTCAATGCCTGCAACACATTCCAAAAAAACTGGGACAGGGGCAACAAAAGACTTGGAAAGTTATGGAATGCTCAAAGCACAAACCGTCTAAAAAACAGTTTTTATCCCAGGGACATAATTGCACTGAATACTGCTGGACATTAATTAATTGTGTGGAATGCTGAATGTTGTCCAGAGTATATGATGATGTTTTATGTGTCCTTTATACTTCTACTAGCATTTTTTTATGCTGCTTTTTTTTCTTTTCTTTTTTTTAGATATTTATGCCGTCAGGGTTTTTCTTTTATATTTTAGTTTTTATACCCTTTTATATACATTATTTATACTTTTTTATAGCACCTAGGATGATTGCACTTTTTTAATTTTGTTGTACCTGTACGATGACAATAAAGACGTTCTATTCTATTCTAAAAACACCTGTTTGGAACATTCCATCAGTCCATTGTGAATAGGCTGTATTTGGGCATTAAAGGAGTATCCCCAAAAGGCTCAGTCATTCACATGCAAGAATGGGGCATAACTCACCACTTTGTGAACAACTGTGTGAGTAAATGATCCAAAAGATTAAGAACAATGTTTCTCAATGTACAATCGCAAGGAATTTATGGATCTTATCATCTACAGTCCATAATATCATCCAAAGATTCAGAGAAGACTTTACACTTAAGAGGAAATGATGAAAACCTACACTGCCCTTGACCTTGGATCCCTCAGGCGGCAATGCATTAAAACAGACGACATTCTGTTAAGGATATTAGCCCCTGGGCTCAAGAGTACTTCGGAAGACCGTTGTCAGTTAACACAGTTCGTCTCTACCTCTACAAGTACGAGTTAAAACTCTATCATGCAAAGCAAAAGACATATGCCAACAATACCCAGAAACTCCACCAGCTTCTCTGGGCCAAAGCTCATCTGAGACGGACTGACGCAGAGTAGAAATGCTGTTGCTGTGGTCTGACAAGCCCACATGTCAAATTGTTTTTGGAAATCATGTGAAGACAGCGTGGCTTTGTAGTAAAAGAGTGTGGGTCCTAGACTGGCAATCTGCCTGCAATCCAGACCTGCCCCACTAAAAATGTGTCGCACATTATGAAAAGCAATATATGCAGACTCTGGACTGTTGAGCAACTGAAGAGGTACATCAAGCAAGAATGGCAAAGAATTCCACCTACAAAGCTTCAGCAATTAGTGTCCTCAGTTCCCAAATGCTTACTGAGGGTTGTTAAAAAGAAAGGTAATGAAATACAGTGGTAACCATAGGATAGTGTTGCAGGTATCAAATTCAAATTAAGTGAATATTTGCAAAAAAAAAAAAAAAAAAAGAGAAAAGAAAAGAAAAGAAGTGTATCAGCCTGAACATTTAATATCTTGTAGCTAATAGTAATGTATTCAATTCAATCATTGTATTCGGTTTTTATTTGTTTTACACAACATCCTAACTTCACTAGAATTGGGGTTGTACACAGATTTAACAAAAAATGGCTATTAACCCATAAAGACCCAGTGCTACTTTTGCGTCAGTTCCCAAACAAATTTTTCTCTCATTCTACCTTTCTTAACTGATTTATCTTCACTTTTTTAAAATATAATATTATCCTCTGAATTTTGCATTTTTTTTGTGTGTAAATCATGTATGTTCCATATTTAATTCACAGATCATGTAGATGTTAATGAAAACTCAAAGTAAATTCAAAGCTAATTTTATCAAAACAAAGAAAAATTAAGAAAAACTTACTTCTCCAGCACAGGTATTGCTTACTGAACATAAACCCAGTGTATCGATTCACTGTCACTGATCCAACTCCATGGGTTTTACTGGTGAATCAATGTTGTAGAAGATGACAGTGTTTCCACGGTAACTACGGAGCCTCTGAACATCCAAATGGGTCATATCTGATGACCATAAAAAGATGCCAAACTGTATTTTATACCAATTATTTACATGGATTGTTAGGATTAGTGGATTAACAAGTATTAAACAGTTTATATCTGTAGATGGTTTGTGTTTGGGTCTCTATGGGTTACTAAAAAAAAAATTGTAAACCAAAATGTCCTGATGTTGACAGCCCTGGTTTCTATTAGTACGGCCATCAGCTCTCAAAATGAAAAAGTAGAAGGTTTAGCAGCAGGAGAAATAGTTGAATGAAAGGCATGGTTGTGGACATTTCATGGACAAAACCATTAAACTCAGCAATAATCCAAGTACTCCATTGCAGCTGCCATAGCCTAAATCTAGTACATGACAACTATAAATCTGTCAGTGGTATAGCTAGGCCCTGCAGATGTGGTTCCAATACAGTGATTGGGTGCAGTAACTCAAAGCAGCAACAGTCTGCAAAATGTTGACAGCCAAGCACAACACATGCACCCTTCACCTTCATAATCGTGCAGAGAAAAGCACCAGATCTCAAGGCCAAAACACACAAACTACACTTTGTTAAATCCAACCCTGACCCAGTGACCTGTACATGAGCTGCAGACACAAAATAGTATGATCCAATGATAAACAGCATTACAACAAAGCACGTCCACTTAGACTCAGGGATGTAAGAAAATATCGCTTCCGCAATATATCGCGATATTTCATTTCACGATACTACATCGATATTTTTAAGTATTTATTTAAATGCAGATGACGGAGGTTCATGTTTTGTTTTTTTATGTGTATATTTTTTGGAGAATCCTGCAAGCTCTTTTATTTCTATATTCACATGGTATTTTGCTGTTGTTTGTAGTGAAACAGAAGTATTGTGATATTGCAGGTCATGCATGTAGTTTTTTTTAAAACTGATAACACTGTTTTGTTAAATAATGGTTATTTCAATCATCCTAAAATCACTTTTTACTGTCTGAGAGAGGCAGATGTTAGCTCCTTGCATTAAAATAATGTTATGATATTAGATGATTCACGGACTGTCCACTATGCATTCTATTCACAACTAATAGAATATGAACATTTGAGCTGGATCTTAAACTGTAATGTATGTAAAATATAATTTTGTTTATTTGTGTGTGTTTTGTGCTTGTGATTCAATTTTGGTTTTTTGGGGGTTTTTTTTTGTTTTTACAAAGGAAAGTTTTGTGATATGGTTTTAAATCCTCTTCTGAACGAAAATAAAAGTGTGTCTAATATTTGTGCATATTTCTGAGTAGAATTAAATTTTTCCAGGAAATATTCTCTTAGAAGAAGAAACAAAACAAGCAATAAATATTGCCTTGTTAACAGTATCGTGATATATCCTCCTGAGACCCAGGAAAGTACAGGTTCTGGCTTTTTTTTTTTTTTTTTTTTTTTTTTTTTAACATTAAATAATTGCCTTTATAGGAAACAACATGATGCACCAGTTTTTTCAGAAGCATTTTTAAAAAATTTTATGGAATGTCCTTTGCAGTGGACAGTGATAACTCAGATTAATATTTTCATTTATGAGCACTGCAATCTATTCAGCTGGGAACAACAATCAAAACATAATTCCTACTTCACAAGAATGGAACAACCCAACAGCTACAGTAGGTTTGTACATGTTGAAATGTCTTAAAACATATCGTTAGCCTCGTAGTGTTATTACCTAAGTCATCCAGTATATAGACAAAAGTATTGGGACATGTTGAATTCAGTGTTTTTGTTTTTTGGTTGTTTTTTTTTTTTTTTTTCAACAAAGCTGTGAAAGTTTTGTCCCCTACAGAGGACAAAAATGCATTGCTGGGTCTCAGAAGGATATCGCGATATATTGTATCATGGACCTAGTTAGGGCTGAAAGATATATCGTTATCGTATCGATATCTAGATATGAACATTCAAGATATTGATATCGAAAAAGCAACGATATAAACGATATAGATTTCCCCCGCGCTCGCCCTGCATGTACAGCTCTGGAAGTCACAACAAATTTCATTTATTCGTACTTTATGTTAATGTTGATGACTGGCAGTGAGTTCCTATAAATAAAACTGCACTTTCCACATTGTTTTGTATTATGATGTTTGTATTTTTCTGAAAAATGCTTGGTTTTCACCAAACCCATAGTCATATCGTATCATATTGATATTGAGATATCTGGCACGAATATCGAGATATGAAATTTTGTCCATATCGTTCAGCCCTAGTCCTAGTATCGTGATTTGTATGGTATCGCCAGATTCTTGCCAATACACACCCCTACTTAGACCAGGTAGGTAGGTAGGTAGGTAGGTAGGTAGGTAGGTAGGTAGGTAGGTAGGTAGGTAGGTAGGTAGATAGATAGATAGATAGATAGATAGATAGATAGATAGATAGATAGATAGATAGATAGATAGATAGATAGATAGATAGATACTACTCGATCAACAGCACGCGGAGAGTGCAGGATTCCAAGACACAAAACAATATTTGCAAATTCAGCATTCTCATGTGTGGCAATGTGACAGTGGAACACATTACCAACAGAACTACTAACAATTATAAACTATCACACATTCTCCTGCATGGTGAAAAAACAGCTACTCTCAAACCAAACCAAGGCATAATGTAATGTAATGTAAACATGCTCAGAGTGTGTGTGACAGACTGCAGTGGGATGAATAAGAGTGAATGATTGGATGTGAATGAATATTTTATACAGATGGCGTTTTAAATATGCATTTTTTTAAAACTGTTTTTTAATGTTTTAGTTTTTATTAATATTAATGTCTGTTTTTTTAATGATATACAAAAGGAGTTATAAATATGCATTTTTTATGTTTTAGTTTTTATTAATGTCTGTTTTTTTAATGATAACATCAGCCTGTCCAGGGACTACAGGTGGAAATTAGCACTAGTTTAAGGTTAATGTATAATCTGCATTGTCCCCGTCTAAATAAACAAACGAAATGAAACTAGATAGATAGATAGATAGATAGATAGATAGATAGATAGATAGATAGATAGATAGATAGATAGATAGATAGATAGATACTTTATTGATCTCAAGGGAAATTCAAGTATTCAGCAGCTTTGCATACATTACAAGAAGACAAAAACCAGACTAAAACACAACAGTGGGTTAGTAACCAGGTTGACATTAAGTTTAGTATATATACTCTAAAACACACTTGCTACAGAACTACCTCTAAAATAGTTTCCTGTCCAATACTGTAAATAAAGACTGACAGCACAGAATATGCCACACATCTGCCAAATACACGGACAGTAGACCATGTACAGTAGGTTTAGCGCATGAAAATAGACTGTGGGATGTTTCAGTGATAGCAGTTAACACAACACACTCGGTTCTCCAGTGTGGTTTGGTATTTTCCACCGCCAACACTGACAGCTATGGAGAAGTTTGCGGTGTGGGCATTCAGCTCTGAGGCATGAACACAAAGCCAAATGGTCGCCTTATGCTACCGGCAGTATATACTCCGTCCAAACCGGTGTAGTGTTTGTGTTAGAGGAGTCCGAGTAGCTACACTTAAGGGCTCCAAACGAAGCTGAGAACAACAAAAGCTGCCCTATAAGCCCCAAACTGAACTTTTCCAACTTGGCCATTCCAATGGGCACAGCTGTGGAGTTGCACCAGGAAATAGCGGAGGCCTAGACGGTAGAACCGCTTATTAACGGCCGAAATGTGGGCGAATTGTCCCCCGGTTTGCACAGGAACCGTGAGTAAAACCCTCCGAAAGACATTTAAGATGAACTCAAGTAGCCTCATCGCGGTCAAATGTTTTAACTTACCCGCAAAGTGCGTTTACTCCCGTGGTTGAATGTCGATCTGTTTCCCTCAAACCACAGCAGGAACTTACTCTACGTCACGTGCCGGGCTGTCATGGCGCGGATTGGCTGGTTGTCAAACTGGAGCTCACAAAGGATGCTGGGAAATGTAGTTTTTTTTTTGTTTTTGTTTTTGTTTTTTTTTTAAATTATACTACCAAAAGATAAGATTTATGGGGGGAAAGTGGAGGCAAAGTCCACACACTTTTCTTTAGTACAGTCATAGATACTACTACAACAAAAATGATAAGATTCAGGCTTAACTTTACTCTCCTAATACTACTGATTAATTTTATGTAGATATTACAATTTAGCCAAAAATATGACTTTTTTTTTTTTTTTTTTTTTTTTGGAAGATTAAAACTTTCTTTTTTCTTTTTTTTTTTTCTTTATTTATAATTATTTATTTACTATTGTGATGTTTGTGCCTGTGTTGTTGTAGTTGTTTTTATTATGCACTGACTGGTGAACACTTTTTAATTCCTTTGTACATGTTTCATGTTACAATGACAATAAAGACTATTCTATTCTATTCTATTCTTTTTTTCCAACTTTATTGAAAACATTTGAATATACAGTACAAAAATTTAAACAAACAACAAGATGTCAAAAGGGAAAAAACATTTGAACATATAAGTTTAAGAAAAATAATGGATAGATTTAAAGATACAAAGCATAATATACAAATAGTATTTTTTATTTTTATTTTTTTTAAAGTAAATAAATAAATAAAAAATAACAAATCTGACAAATATAAATAAATAAATGCAACAGAGAGTTAAGTCAATATTAAAGAACTGTTTATAAACAGCCAAGGTGTTAGAGCTTTTTTTGTTTTTTTTCTTTTTTATAGATAAATTCTAAAGATTATAATATAATTTTCAAATTCCAATTGGAAGATTTTAAAATTTGGGTGTGTTTTAGTATATTTGTTTTGATGTATATGAAATTTTCCAAATAAGATGAACAAATTTACAACAAATTCTCAATTGTGAAAATCATGTTTAAAATATGTAATTACATTTTGGGATGTTACTTTTAGATATGATATAGTTTTCAATTTTAGACCAGAAATTAGAAGAATGTTCACATAAAAAGAATAAGTGTAGAGTATTTTCAGAGTAAGAATGACAAAAGTTACATATTTCTTCAGCCAAAAATATGACTTTGGCAAATATACTATGAGGCTAATGATGTGTTTATGTGCAAAGTGAACTGCAATTCATGTACTATTTTTAGAATGTGAAGACTATTAACCCATAAGGACCCAGTGTGACTTTTGTGGCAGTTCTCAAATTAAATTTTCTCTCTATTTAACCTTTCCTAAGTGATTTATCACCATGTATTATAATTTTATCCTCTGAATTTTGCCTTTTTTCCCAGTGAAAATCATCCATTTTTCTATGTTTAATTGACTGATTATGTAGATGTTCAGAAAAGCTCAGATTAAATTAAGGGTTATTACATTAAAAACAGAGAAAATTAAAAAAAAAAAAAAAAAAAAAAAAAAAAAGTGACATTTTCAGTAAAATATATCATGAACTGAATATAAACCAACCATTTCTATCCACTGTCATTGATCCAACTCCATGGGTTTTACTGGTGAATCAATCTTGTAGAAGATCACAGTGTTTCCACGGTAACTACGGAGCTTCTGAACATCCAAATGGGTCATATCTGATGACCATGAAAGGGTGACAAACTGTATTTTACACCAATTATTTACATGTATTGATAGGATTCATGGATCAACAGTTTAGATCAGTAGATGCTTTTGGTCGACAGTGGATGTTTGGGTCCTTATGGGTTAAACAAACTTCAAATAAAAAATATTGAATGAAAATAAGGAAAATTACTCCATTGTGTACATCAGTTTCCAATATCAGCAAAAGACCACACCAACTTTTACATACTTTTCGCTTTTTGAATAAAAAGTCCCATATTTTTAAAGAATACCCAGTGTGTTACTGTTGTTTCATCTGGTTAAATCGTTAGCCCCTTTCCAGTTTTTTAATGTTTGTTTTTTTTGTTTTTATATTTTTTGTGTTGGATGTGTTTTACACTTTTACAACAATCTCACCAAGGGATCTCAGTGTTTTTTTGTGTCATCCATTTAGGTTGAAGTCTGTCTTGATATTGTGAAGGTTTGCAGTGACACAAACTATAATAATGGATAATTTCCCTCAAATGTATTAAAGTAATGAGCCTGTTTTGAAAATGTCAGTTTTCTAAAACAGCACCATCTTTTCATGCTTTTAAAACAGAAATAGAAAACAGTAGATGCATCCATATGTGATAGATAAATAAATAAATCCATAAAACTGCTCAAATTCTTTATATTATTGAATGTCTGGTATTAGTTTACATTTTGTTGCTAAGTGATTCGTTGACAAATTGAACAAATTGAAATCTGCTCTATGTATAAGAATGCTCTATGTATAAATTTATCAACTAAAATGAAATATTCTTTTATAATTCACCCATTTCCAACTCCAAATAGGAAATAGTTTGGACAATATGGAAAATTATAAGGCATATTGTTTTTAAACATTACAATGATTTCCTCACACATCTGTTGTCAAACTAATGATCATTTACTCATATTTGCTCCTAAAGTACTAAACCATTCTTGGATGCTTTTGCACTAAATGGGGATTACAATCATCTGTTCACATCACCTGTTAAAAATCGCATTGTAACTTCATTATTTCATCTCATTATTAGTATAAACTCCACTTGTTGCAGCCTGAATGTTAGGAATGGATGTGCATTTACAAATAGAATGAAGCTGACCAGACAAAACAGAAAGTATATTTTGTTCATGCTGTCTACAATGCATTAAAATCTTTGTTTTTTTAATTTATATTTGACTTTTTTTTTTTTTATTTGGGGCTGCATTTGTTGGAATGTTGGCAGCCTAAGATCACCTGCTGTAACTAAAATAACTGAAACTAATTTAAATCCACAATATTCTGAGGGTGTGTTGTGGGTGAAGAGGAGGCAATCAAGTGAAAAAACATCACTGTAACTTTCTTTGATGTTTTTTTGTTTATTACCTGCTCAAAATATAGGAGTTCCTAAGCTGGAAAAAGTGATATGATGCAAAATTTAATTAACTTTTATAGTAGAACAGTTGCTGCTTCAATCAGCTGTAGTTTCCAGTGTTACCAGTAGAGGACAGTAGTGCCCTCATGGTACTCTGATGCAGATGATATTACATTTTTCTGTGTATAAAGTGCTTTGTATCTGTAAATCAACCCCACATGAGTCGATAGTGTGACAGTCTGGAGCTTCATGTTACCTTAGTTCGGATTTAAATTGCACCCCAGCATCAGTGAATGTATGACATGAGGCCCTTTAAGATTCAAAGATTCAAAGATTTTTTATTTTGTCAAATCACCAGATGCATAAAACATACCGAGAATTAAGATATTGCTTCTTTCTCACCTTGTCATTAAAAAGCCATGCAAACTTTTTTTTTTTTTTTTTTTTTTTAAAGGAGGTAAAAACAGAATAAGAATAAATAGGTGGAATCAGAATACTTTATTAATCCCAACAGGGAATTTTTGGGTGTTAAAGTCGCTCAAGTATAATAAAAAAGTATCCGGAAAGAAATGATGAATACAACAGAAAAAAAAAAGTATGTAAATAAATAAATACTTAACCTCCTGAGATCCAGCAATGCATTTTGTCCTCTGTAGGGCACAACATTTTAACAGTTTCACTTAAAAAATGCTGTCCATTGCAAAGGACATTCCACTAATAAATAAATAAATGAAAATAACTTTAAAAAATGTATCTGAAAAAACTGTTGGATTATACAGTTTCTAATCAAGATATTTGTTTAATGTAAAAAAAAAAAAAAAAAAAGCCAAAAACTTTCACTTTCCTGGGTCTCAGGATGATATTAAAACATAAAATTAGAACCACAATTTGTACAATATGTTTGAGACAATATATTATCAATATGATAATTAAAGAAATATACATAATAAGTGTGTAAAAATATTGTTGTGTGTAATTATAATTATGTGGTTATAATGTGATGTTAAACAGTTTTTAATGGCCACGGGCAGGAATGATTTCCTGTGTATAATGAATAAACTTTAATAGAATATAAAGTATATATATAAACCTATGTACAACAGCAGCAGTAGTACAATCAGTAACGGTTATGAGGTGAAAAAAGGATCAGAACAGCATCAGATATGACAGTAACAGCAGGGTCTGATCAAGCAAAAGTGAACATCAACATAAAAAAAAGTATGTTTGCACACATTATCTATCAAGTGGGCTCAGCTTTAGCTAAAGATCTCTATTTTATGGAACTGTTATCCTTGTTAAAATACCACTTACACAGTACAGGAGAAGTTCCAAACCTTCTGCTAAGCTGCATTAAATCAACAAAAAGATAAAAAACTGTCTATTACTTTAAGAAATTAAAATTGTGAATGATGAAGTTTGTGAATTCACACACCGGTCATATTTCAACTGTTACCGAGAAATTACTTTTTCTCTGTAATTTACCTATATCAGTATGGACCACCACAAGTTGTAAATACCACTGTGTTAGTATTAAATACATTAAATAAAGCATTGTGATTAAATCTGCTTTGTCGTTTTAAAACGTAAGTGAACATTTTGGGTGATGCATACAATGAAGAGTCGTCAAAGCATTACTATAGCAACCTGTCCACATGTTACCACATTCTCACATCAATAAAACACAGACTTTTCCATATTTTTCTCCAAAATTTATTTTCAGTGTAGTTGAACATAATATCTAAAAGGTTTTGTCTTACTTGATATCAACTTCTGTCCAGAACATGTTTTGAATGTTTGTGTAAAGCTTAAAAAATTGATGTCCGTTTCAAGTTGACGTGTTACTGAGCAGTAATTTGACATTTTTCACCTAAAAATTGTATCTCTCCAAATTTTGTTATCCATAATGTTAAAGTGCTTATAAATACCTTCTTGAATATGTATAATACATGCATATAAGTTACTCTGATTACATGATAGAGACTGCTGAACACCAAATGTGTCCATGTGTTACTGCTTGATTGAACCCAGCAGCATGTACAGGGGTTGGACAAAATAATGGAAACACCTTCACCTCAAGATGATAATGCCCCAATCCATACAGCTAGAATTGTTAAAGAATGGCATGAGGAACATTCTAATGAAGTTGAGCATCTCGTATGGCCGGCACAGTCCCCAGACCTCAACATTATTGAGCATTTATGGTCAGTTTTAGAGATTCAAGTAAGACGTCGATTTCCACCGCCATCGTCTCAAAAAGAGTTGGAGGGTATTCTAACTGAAGAATGGCTTAAAATTCCTTTGGAAACAATTCACAAGTTGTATGAATCAATACCTCGGAGAATTGAGGCTGTAATTGCCGCAAAAGGCGGACCTACACCATATTAAATTATATTTTGTTGATTTTTTTAAGGTGTTTCCATTATTTTGTCCAACCCCTGTATGACAATAGTGCAATATTTGTAATAAAGTGCAATCGTCTGGTACTCTGTGATGGGAGCTGGGTGAAAACACATGGAATAAATGGCTTTTTTAATTAATTCCGCTGTGGCCATGTCAGTGCTGTAGCCCAGTGTATAGTGTGGGCATTGATTACACAGGTGGGAACATATCTCCAAGTCAATACATCACCTCACACACCTCCACACTGTGTCGTGTCCAGAGCTGAATCATTAAAACCTCAGTGAGACATGAAATAATACGTTTTTTTTTTTTTTTTTAATTAAGCATGTCATGGTACTTGTATTTGTGATAGAGTTAGAACACAGGTGTCAAACATGTGGGCCGGGGGCCAAATCCGGCCCTCCAAAGGGTCCTATCTGGCCCTTGGGATGAATTTGTGAAATGCAAAAATTGCACTGAAGATGTCAATCTCAAGTGGGCAGGACCAGTAAAATACTATCATAATAACATATACATAAAGACAAATCCAAATTTTTCTCTTTGTAAATGTAAATATTTTCATGTATATACACTATTACAAAAAATGTGAATAACCTGAACAAATATGAACAACCTGAAATGTCTTAAGAGAAATAAGTAAAATTTGAACAATATTCTGCCTGTTACTAAATGTTTTGTGTATTTGTAGATCCACTGTGATCTGTAAGTTATAATATACATGTGTAAATGATAAACTATGGCTCAATATTGTTAAAATTACATTTATTTTTTCAGTTTGTTCATGTTATTCACATCTTTTGAAAGGATGGTTTGTAGATGTAAACCATTTCATAATGTAAATGTATTTTTTTCGCTCTAAAACAGAGAAAAGTTTGGAGTTGACATTATTTCTATATTATTATGTTATTATTTTACTAGTTCGGCCCACTTCAGATCAAATTTAGCTGAATGTGGCTCCTGAACTAAAATGAGTTTGACACCCCTGGGTTAGAGGGTATGGGCATGATGAATGCAACAAATACATTTGTCATTCATACTGATGCAGGCATTCTACCGCAGGGATATACAATTACAAATTCAATTGGGCCAAATATTGAAATTAAGAAATGTAGCAGAGCCAGACCAGTGAGCAGCTGGTATTGACAATTTTCAAACCAATACTGATCAATGTGATGGAAAAATACACACTTTTTATTCATATTCATATTCTCCCTTTAAACCCTTTATCGGGCAAATGATTATTTTTGGGGGCAGCCGTGGCCTAGAGGGCTGGAGAGTTAGCTGGAGAGTTGGCTTGTGACCAAAGGGTTGCAGGGTTGCCAGTTCGATTTCCTGAACTGGCAGAGAGTTGTTGGCTGATGTGCCCTTGAGCAAGGCACTTAACCCCTCCTCCCCAATCTGCTCCACAGGCACCTGACATGGCTAGCCCACTGCTCCTAACATGCAGTGTGTGTGATGCATGATCTAGTGATGGGTTAAAGGCAGAAGACAAATTTTGGTGTAACAAACTACCATTGACAAAATAAAGATTCTATTCCATAGACTTTTTTTTGCTAAAATTAATTTGTTTTTGATCATGTAATAGTTTTCGATACTATGTTGCAAATAAACGTTAATTTTAGACGACTTTGAGTCTATATAATTTATATTATTATGGACGGAGGCAGAAAAGCCAGGTGTAGATTACTGATTACTGAGATTACTCAGTGAGAATTTTATTTCCCGTGGTCAGGATATGTGCAGTCAGTCCAGCTTGGATTTCCAAGGCTGACAATTAATACTGAACAAACAAGAACTCAAACTATGAATTATGAAAGAGCTGCAGCATCTGAAACTGATCACAATGAACATTTGACAGATAAACAGAACCACAGTGCTTCAGTTTCAGACTCACAGTTTGTCATGTCTGTTATGGATTGGGATTGTTTCTGTCAACTCACTATATATTTTTGTTTGTAATTTTTTTTTTTTTTTTGTAATTTTTATTAATTACTAGAAATTTCAGGCGACCCCATTTGAATTCCAGACGACCCCACGTGAGGTCCCGACCCCAAGGTTGAAAAACACTGGCTTATGTTGTTGTAATGTCCTAAAAGAGGTGTTCTAATGTTAAAAATACATGATCCTTTCACCTTACATCTGTTTTTCTTGTATTTATATATATATATATATATATATATATATATATATATATATATATATATATATATATACTGTATGTATATATACTTCTTGGATTTATTTATTTATTTTTTTTGCCACTTACCAAATACGGTAACTTCATTGACCTTGATATTCTACATAAAAATAATTTCCTTTTTTTTTTTTTTTTAAATTTCACAAAAGTAATAAAGTCTTGTTCAGTCCTCCAATAACAAACCAAGGTTGACATTTTGAGTACCCTATAAAGAGTTAAAGATGCACTGATGGAGCTCATTAGGTGAATAAATACAGAAAAACTAAGTGTATTTTATTTATACTTCTTATATGTTAACTCCAAGTGGAAGAAGATAGAAATGAACATATTGAGTTCAAAACCACAAATACATCAGAATCAGAATGGAAAAGCAGCTCCTTCACTGTGGCATCAGAGTGTCTTGTTTCAATAAGGAAACCTGAACCCAACCTGAACCCTATCCACAGCTGCCATCTCTAGTCAGCCTTAGTCTAACAAACCTAAACTGAGACCTTAGACGAACCTGGCAGGAAGTCAGAGCACACTTGTCCTTTGCAACAGAGACACCCGAGAGTGGGTAAAGGACATCACAAGCATGAAAGATTTGACAAAACTGTTTATGGATTATACTTCAGTGATGCTATTCTAACAAAGTAAAGATGTGTGAAGTAGTGTGTGACCTCAAAATGCAGTGAAGGTTGAGTAGCTGGTTTGTCATTCTGCCCTGTGTGCAGGAACAGACATGACAAGGTCTGAGGGTAGAGGTCAACAGCTGATCAGTTTGAAATTCCTGAAGTTTCAGTAACAAACCAGAGCTGCAAAACATAACATTTTCAACGATATGCGTCAATATTTCCACAATAAGGTCAAAACACTGTATTTGAAATCACTCTGACGGTACATTTTAGAGACAATTTGACAGATAAGTGTTGCTAAATAACCCACATTTTTACTTTTAAATTCATTTTTGCTTTAGTTGGACCATAAGGGATTATCCAAAACAAGGAGCTACTTTGTACTGAAATAAATACTGAAATGGCAGTCAATTAAAGTTCACTCTCTCACGGTACATTACTGTGTTGTGATCCTTTATTATTTTCAGGGCCCAGGCAGAAACAACAGTTTAAAGACCCTCCAGAAACTATAAGGATTGTTATCTTTATTCTTTTTTGCTGAATGAAATTAATTTTCTGTGGAGCTAAACTCATAAAAATGTGTCCATGCTTCAGAGGTTATACATTATCCCATCAAGACCCATAAAGTGCGACTTTTGTGGCAGTTCGCAAATGAATTTTTCTCTATATTTACCCTTTCTTAAGTGATTTATCGCCATTTATTATAAAATGATCCTGTTTATTTTGTGTTTCTTCAGTAAAAAAACAGGCATTTTTCTATATTTAATTCACTGATCGTGTAGATGTTCATAAAATCTCAGAGTAAATTCAAAGGTTATCAAGATTTCCACACCAGGGTCAAAACACTCTTTTCAAAATCACTCTGACGGGACATTTTAGAGAATATTTGACAGATTAGTGTTGCTAAATTACCCACATTTTTACTTTTAAATTCATTTTTGCTTTAGTTGGACCATAAGGGATTATCCAAAACAAGGAGCTACTTTTTATTGAAATAAATGTTTGAATGGCAATGAATAAAGTTCACTCTCTGATAGGACATTACTGTGTTTTGATCCTATATTATTTTCAGGGCCCAAGCAGAAACATCAGTACAAAGGCCTTCTAGAAACTATAAGGATTGTTATTTTTATTCTTTTTTGCTGAATGAAATTAATTTTCTGTGGAGCTAAACTCATAAAAATGTGTCCACGCCTCAGAGGTTATACATTATCCCATAAAAAACCATAAAACCATTTTGTGGCAGTTGGCAAATTAATTTTTCTCTATATTTACCCTTTCTTAAGTGATTTATCGCCGTTTATTAAAAATTTTCCAGTTTATTTTGCATTTCTTCAGTAAAAAGAAGGTTTTTTTTTTTTTATATTTAACTCACTGATCATGCAGATGTTCATAAAATCTCAGAGTAAATTCAAAGGTTATTATATCAGAAACTGAAAAAACGGAAGATGAAGTGACTTTTTGAGCAAAATATATCATTAACTGAACATAAACTGTGTCTGTCCACTGTCATTAATTAAACTCCAAAGCTTTTACTGGTGAATCAGTGTTGTAGAAGACGATGGTGTTTCCATGGTAACTACAGAGCCTCTGAACATCTGAATGGATCATATCTGATGACCATGAAAAGATGACAAACTGTATTTTACACCAATTATTTACATGTATTGATAGAATTAGTGGTTCTAAGGGTTTTAAACAATTGTATCAGTAGATGGTTTTGGATGACGGTGGATGTTTGGGTCTTTATGGGTTATATATAAGTTTAGTATTATATACGTTTATACTGTATAGCATAATGGCTCAGTGGTGCCTACCATGCCTACCATGGGACTAGACAGGTTACCATGGGTCACCTTGAACTTCCCAAACCAAAAATGAATCGACTGAAAAATTCTGTCTTTTACAGGGCCTCGAGTCTATGGAATAAGTTACCTTCATACATCAAACACATTAAAAGCTTATATTCATTCAAAAAAACATTCAAACAGGAACCTAAAGGAAATACAGTGAAGTGAATGATTGTTTTGACTCTCGCAATCCAAGTTGCTGTAAAGATAAAAGTTTATGTTTTAAGGTTTATGTGTTGAGATGAAATGTTCAGCTTGCTGATGATAAAAATGTTTATGTATTTGTGTTGTAACTGTATTTACAATTTAACGGACCCCAGGAAGAGTAGCAACCACTACAGTGGAAGCTAATGGGGATCCGTATAAACAATAAACAATAAAGGCTCTGGTTTGACTGAGAATCACGTTTATTATTGTTAACGAAAATTAACGAAATGACGAAAACTAGAATTTTAAAAACATTTTCGTTAACTGAAACAAAAAAAAAACTGTAATTAAAAGAAAAAAACGATAACTAACTGAAACTGTATTGTGTACGTACAAAACTAACTGAACTAGAAGCACTCGGAGAGCGCAGACCTCCGCCAAGGCTGATCAGTGGCCCCCCCCGTGGGCCCCCCCACGCCAAGGAGGTTATGTTTTTGCCAGGGTTTGTTTGTCTGTCTGTCTGTCTGTTTGTCTGTCCGTTAGTGTGCAACATAACTCAAAAAGTTATGGACAGATTTTGATGAAATTTTCTGGTCTGCACCCCCCCGTGGGCCCCCCCACCCCTGATCACCACCAAAATTGAATCATTTCTTCCTTATCCCATTTCCAACAAACCCTGAAAATTTCATCAAAATCTGTACATTGACACTCAGAAACACACATATGTACACACACACACACACACGCACACACACACACACACACACACACACACGTCTTCACACACTAGTCATCACAGCTGAATGGAATCTTCAAATAGTACAATGTGTCACAGATACCCTACTACAATGAACAAATGTCACATTTTTGAGCAATGGCCTTCATATTGTGTCCCACAATGCATTACGGTGTCATCGTATTCTTTAGTTTAATGGCGACTGCAGAATTAAAGTATGGAAGTCAGGCTGTAGCAGCCTATCTTTGCTGAGGTGTATGACTGAGGTCCCAATTTCTGTTCAATAAATTTCAGCAAATTTAGTACCTAAAAGTGTAAGAACATGTTACAACTAAGATATGATTCATTACAGTATTTATTCAGTCTATACATAGACTGAATATTAGTCCTCACGTAGACTTTATATATTCAGTCTATATGTAGATTGAATAAAATGATACAATTTAGGGTGTCCACATTTTTCAGCTTGTAAACAACTTTTAAAATGAGCAAGTCAAAATGATGAGCCTACACTAAAAACTGTTAAATATTTATATTTATTTTCAGTATAGGCAAGGCAAGTTTATTTGTATAGCACATTTCAGCAACAAGGCAATTCAAGGTGCTTCACACAGGACATTGGAATACAATGACAATGAAAAAGAAACACATTTAAAACATTATAAAAGAAACATGTAAAAGGTGATTAAAAACAGCAAGTAAGAAAACACATAAAATCCAAAACTATAAAAACACACGCATATTAAAGTAAGAGTTGCAGTGCAGAGTTTCGAAGGAGAAAATAAAATGTAAAAAGTCAAAAGCCTTTTAGTCAAAGGCAGCAGTGAACAGGTGAGTCTTTAACCTGGACTTAAAAGAACTCAGACTCTCAGCAGACCTGATATTTTCTGGTAGTTTGTTCCAGATATATGGAGCATAGAAACTGAACGCTGATTCACCATGTTTCGTTCTGACTTTTGTAACACAGAGCAGACCTGCACCAGATGACCAGAGTGGTCTGGAAGGTTCATACTGGACTAGAAGGTCTCTGATGGATTTTGGGCCAAAACCATTCAGTGCTTTATATGCTAGTAAGAGAATTTTAAAGTCTGTTCTCTGAGAGACAGGGAGCCAGTGTAGAGACCTCAGAACTGGACTGATGTGGTCCACTCTCTTGGTCTTCATGAGGACTGGAGCAGCAGCATTCTGGATCAGCTGCAGTCGTCTGATAGACTTTTTAGGCAGACCAGAGAAGATACTGTTACAGTAGTCAACTCCACTAAAGATAAATGCATGGACAAGTTTTTCAAGGTCCTGCTGCGACGTCAGTCCTTTAATCCTAGAAATATTCTTGGGGTGACAGTAAACTGACTTTGTAATTGTTTGTATGTGGTTTTTAAAATTCAGGTCTGAATCCATGACAATGTAGTATATCGAGTATACCGAGTATACTTTGTTTATATAATATAAAAGGCGTACCTTGTGTAACTGCATGAACACTAACACAGTACAATTCAATACCTATGGTCAGTACCTTCCTCCGATCAGCTAAAATAACAAAAAATCCTCGAAGTCCATCTCCGTCTGCCTCACAACATTCTTCCTCTCTTCCTGTCCCCCTCCCACAACCGAATCCACTGAAAAAGTTCCATCACGTGACCACGTGTACTGTGTTTATAATGCCTTATGTCTTATGTATGTGCTTGCATTATCTTCACTGTAATTCTTTCGAAGGATTTGTGTTGGGCGCATGTGCACGCAGCGACGGGCAGTGAGTGAGAGCTTGCTGCAAAACAAATCTACCCACGGGTATAAATAAAGTAACCTTGAACCTTGAACCTTGAAGTCAGCCCTCCTCTACAGCTGAGGTCCAAACAATTACAAATGCAGCTTTATAATTGTTGCTTGATTACAGCACTTACAAATTCTATAGAACAACATCTACATTTCATCAGTTTTAAAGTAAAATGTTTGGATTTGACATAACTAAACCTTATCAGAAGGTTTCTGGTTTGGAATACTCCTCTCTTGTCCTGTACTCAGCTCAGTCAATCGATACAGAGTTCCCCTAAAGAAGTTTTAGTTTTCCTTTGAGGACGGAGGATATTTTTATTGACCGAGATTTAGAGAGATCTGACATCCTTCGGTCTTTTTTCTTTTTTGGTCAGTGTGCATTACATTAACCAGATCAAACAGTAGTTTTCAAAATTACAAGGATACATTTTGTCAGCTCTTCATTGGCTTCCAGTCAAATCTCGTATTGATTTTAAAATTTTAGTCCTGACGTTCCAGGCGCTGCATGGTCAGGCCCCCCAGTATAATGCAGACTTGTTGTGCCCCTACTCCTCAGGGGTTAGGTCTTCAGGCCAGAGCCTCCTGAAGGTCCCAAAGACTCATTTTAAAACCCTGGTAGGCCTGTCCTTTCAGGCTGTAGCCCCCAGACTCTGGAATGACCTGCCCCTGTCCCTCTGTGGGGTCGACTCCGTGGACTCTTTTAAAAAGCAGCTCAAGATGTTTTTATTTAGGAAAGATTTTGTTTGATGGATTTATCTTGTTTTTTTTTTTGTGCTTTTTTATGAAATTATTCTTATGTTGTTTTATTGCACCCTTTTTTAATGTACAGCGCTTTGTGATTTTTATCTGTGAAAAGTGCTTAATAAATAAACTTTACTTACTTAATTATTTACAATTAATTACACAAGGATCTGATATTATATTCACCTTATGGCAGAAGAGGATCCCCGTGTGCACTCTCTTCTCTGGTGTGGAGACTGAGTGGAAACAGCTGTTACCTGTCAAACCTGAACACAGATGTCCTGAGGTGAACCCACAAATCAGAAACAACACATCTGTTACAACATGTAATGTTACTGGAGTTCAAATACAGTAGATACAAGTTCATTGTTTGTTAATTATCCGGGGTGTGTGGCTTCAGAACTGCACTATATAAAGACAGATATCTGCATAGTTTAGAACTCTGATAGTATTACAGAGTTGGCCTTGTTGTGCCTAGTAAAAGTATCTCATGCCAATAAGTGTTTTGCTTTTATCAAAAGGCTGGATGAAAGCTTCTCCCAGTCTGGATTTGGACCGGCATCTGCTAGTTGGAAACTGTTAAAGTAGACTAATTTGGAAAACATTTTTTATGACTGGGATCAGTGGCGGCTGCTCGTCTTTCAGACAGGGGAAGCTCATTGTCGGCTTACATTAAAAAAAAAATTGTCAAGTTATTTAAACATAAATTCGTCCCTCCGTTCCTTTTTAAGAAAATGGTCAGTGACCTTATCGTACCAACTAAACAAGAAAATGTTGAAATTATGTTAAATTGAAACAAGGAAGTACAATGAGTGTGTTTTATTTACAGTGCAAGAAACGAACGAGTAATTTCATAGTGGTTTCTCTCTCGATTTCACAGCAGAATGTGCGACAGTATTAAACTGAACTGTGTCAGTGAAGGAGTAGATCTGAAAACAGCTGTCAATCAAACGGGATTCAGCCTTTCGACTGATACTCCAATCAGCACGTGGAAGCTCTGCGTCCAGTCCGGCCGAGCTCCACCCACAGCTCCATTCACCCCCAGAGACGCCGAGCGTCCGGGGGCGGGACAACATCGTGGCATTTACCCAATTACCGTCCAGTTTAGAGGCAATGAAAAAAACTGTTCCACTCAGTCCCACTGAAGTGCATGGACGCTGAGCATCTACAGACAAATGCACTGAGCAGAGATCAAATGAGAAAACAGCGCAACGGGAATGTATGAGAAGTGAACAACATCCAGTCTGTTGCTTTGTGATAAAACTGATTCTGAACAAACTCATCTGTGAGATGAACGTGTTCTAACACATTTGGAGTCAATGAAATGTCAACACAAACGTACATATTTGACCATTTGATTTTCAGAATTTTAGGAGAAGGTGAGCTTCCCTTGCAGTCTGTGAGAAATCGCCACTGACTGGGATGTGATCTACCTGCACTACCTTTGCGATTGACGGGCTGATCGCGATTGATCAGCTGATCATGAGCTACGTATTGGGCACCCCTTCCATAGAGCATCATATGAAAAGATATATGCAGCCAAATGAAGAGACAACGTCCCACACTTTAATGTTTTGTTGGCTGTAGCTTTGATTATGGCAAGTCATTGTTTTGATAACTGCACGATATCACTAAGATTTATTCCCATCAATAGTTGCATTAATTTTTAGCCAAGGTCTGGTCTTGATGATTTGGGCATTGGACCACTGTGGGAAGTCTTCTCTGGAACATCCCAAAGATTCTCAATGAGGTTAAGGTCTGGTCTCAGTGTCCGTCCGTCTGTCCATTTCTGAACCATGTAATGAATCCCTCTTTCACAGCATGAGCCTGATGAAACCCGGTCATGTCATCTTGGAATATGGCTGTGCAATCAGGCAAGAAAAAATGTTTTTATGGAAAAACCTGCTCATTCAGTATAGTCAGGTTTTCAGGTGACGATTTTTTGGGCACATACTAAAGACATATGAATGAATGAATGAATGAATGAATTTATTTTGGTTTTACATCAATCATTGTACTCAGTACATCAATTGTAATAAACATAAAAGCCAAAAAAGGAATAGGCTAGAAGCAAAAGCTTATTTTTTTGCCTATCCTGTTCAACTAATACACTGCTTACATCAACTTAAATGTGTACAGCATCAAGCATTTACACCATAATAATAACAAATAAAGAAATAAAAAAAAGTCAACAACAAAAACACATCTGCCATCTCAATCCAATATTTCTGAATAATTTGAACTTAAGGATAAGGAACCAAGGATGAGCAATTGATTCTATATGGAAGTAAATCTGTCTCATCAAATTTTGAATAATAAAAGCCATTGAACTTCTACAACTGAATTTTTTTTTTTTTTTTTTTTTGCACTGAAATTAAGTATCTGAATTTTTTGTCTCTGAATTCAACTATGTTCATGTATTTAGAATAAAAAAAATTCAGATGCAAAAATTCAGAAGCAAAAAATTCAGATGCAAAAAATTCAGATGCATACGGAAGTAAATCTGTCTCACCAGATTTTAAATTATAAAAGCCATTGAATTTCTAGCACTGAATTTTTTTGCACTGAAATTCAGTCTCTGATTTTTTTTTTGCACTGAAATTAAGTATCTGATATTTTTGCACTGAAATTAAGTATCTGAATTTTTTTTTTTTGCACTGAAATTTAGTATCTGATTTTTTTCACTGAAATTAAGTATCTGATTTTTTTTTTGCACTGACATTAAGTATCTGAATTTTTGTCTCTCAATTTTACTATGTTCATAAATTTAGAAAAAAAAAAAAAATTCAGATGTAAAAAATTCAGAAACAAAAAATTCAGATGCAAAAAATTCAGATGTAAAAAATTCAGATCACACATCCGGGACACCAAGGATAAGCAATGATTCCATCTCAAGTCGAACCGCCAGCCAGCCAAACAAGTTATGCTAGGTCGGTCATGTGACGCCAAAAAAAATTCAAATACTTAATTTCAGTGCAAAAAAAATTCAGTGCTAGAAATTCAGTGGCTTTTATTATTCAAAATCTGATGAGACAGATTTACTTCCATAGATGCAAAAATTCAGAATGTGTCAGGATGTGTGATCTGATTTTTTTGCATTTGAATTTTTTTGCTTCAGAATTTTTTGCATCTGAATTTTTTTTATTCTAAATTCATGAACATAGTTAAATTGAGAGACATTAAAATTCAGATACTTAATTTCAGTGCAAAAAAATTCTGTTCTAGAAATTTAATGGCTTTTATTATTCAAAATCTGATGAGACAGATTTTTTGCATCTGAATTTTTTGCATTTGAAATTTTTTGCTTCACAATTTTTTGTATCTGAATTTTTTTTTATTCTAAATTTATGAACATAGTTAAACTGAGAGACAAAAAACTCAGATATTTAATTTCAGTACAAAAAAAATTCAGTGCTAGAAATTCAATGGCTCTTATTATTCAAAATCTGATGAGACAGATTTTTTGCATCTGAATTTTTTGCATTTGAATTTTTTTGCTTCAGAATTTTTTGCATTTGAATTTTTTTGCTTCACAATTTTTTGCATCTGAATTTTTTTTTATTCTAAATTTATGAACATAGTTAAATTGAGAGACAAAAAATTCAGATACTTCATTTCAGTGCAAAAAACATAGTGCTAGAAATGTAATGGCTTATATTATTCAAAATCTGATGAGAGATTTTTTGCATCTGAATTTTTTGCATTTGAATTTTTTTGCTTCAGAATTTTTGGCATCTGAATTTTTTGCATTTGAATTTTTTTGCTTCACAATTTTTTGCATCTGAATTTTTTTTATTCTAAATTTATGAACATAGTTAAATTGAGAGACAAAAAACTCAGATACTTAATTTCAGTGCAAAAAAAATTCAGTGCTAGAAATTAAATGGCTTTTATTATTTAAAATCTGATGAGACAGATTCTGATCTAAGGTAAGAAGAATGAAAGCGTGCACGCGCATAATAGCCTATACCGCATCACGTGTGTCTCCATGTGTTTGGGGGGGGGGGGCGCAGTGCACAGACCTCCATTCATTTGATGCAACATAATATAACCCTTATCTTAACCTAAGCCAAGCATGGAATGGAACGGATGAACCATTTACATTAAACGTGACGACTTCACATGTTTATTAATTAAAGAAGGCCTAACACACACACACACACACACACACACACACACAGATATCGGAGGGGGGGAGGGCTGCAGCGGTCGAGCCCCAGTGATTCCAGTATGGACACTTGACGTAGTGAAACTGGGAGAGGCGGGGCTTGGAGCTCGTGCAAAGAGTCTCGAGTGGATAACGGACAGAGCTGGTCTCCGCGAGCCCCGTCTTTCATTCATCACCGCAGGAGCTCGTGCGTCAGTCCGCGTTGGTCCTCCGCCATCTAAACCGACCATCCACAGTCTCCTCCTCCACCTCCTCCGACCGCCGACACCAAGGACACCGGGACACCGACACTCTACCAATACCTCCGGTCATCATTCGCGGTAAGATCCGCAGAGCAGCAGCGTAAGGCTCGCGAGCGGCTGCCGGTTAGATAACGGATGTGTGAGCCCGGTCCTGTAGGCTGAGTGGAGGACAAGTGCCAGCCTCTGTCATCCCGGTGTGGCTCCGCTCACAGGCCCGCTGCTGGGTGCATTGTGGCGTATCGGCTTTTTTTTTTTTTTTTTTTGGTATTGTTTGATTCTAATCTCAGTGGCATTATGTAATATTCTCCCGATAATAACAGGATACTGACCCTGACGGATTATTTGGGTTCCTTTTGATCTTCTTTGCTCGGCTATCACGGCGCATTACTAATGACGACACAACACACTGATGGATATGGAGCTTTCTCCTTAAAAACCCATTCCCATACTAACACATCTGATGAGAAAAGGCTACTGCTACACTGCTATATACAATGTCTATATAATATATAATGTCATCTTATTCTTCTATTTATATAATGGGTCTGCAACATAATTCAGTGAAATAAGGACATGATGACTAAAATAGAAAATAGATTCAACCAAAAGTCATACACAGCAGTAGCAGCATGTAATATACTACTTCTCACTGATCTGATTTTATTGATAGCTTGTGCTTCTTATATAAAACCTATCAGAAAAGAGGTAATTGTCGGTTGCAGGTGACGATGAGGATGCAGAATGCAGCACCAGAGGGTATATTTTCAGAGCAGTCAGCTGACCTGTTCTCATTCAGAACATCACAGATGTTCCCACAGAGGGATCGCTAATGATTTCGATTACAGAATTTCCACTGTCTGGCACTGTTAAATCAGGATGCACGCAATAGATGTTTTCGAAGGGTGTAAGGAAATATCTGTTCTGCAATATATCGCGATATTCCATTTCACGATACTGTACCGATATTAAAAAGTACTGTATCGATATCTTTAGGTACTTATTCAAATGCAGATTTTGTGGAGGTTCATTTTTGTTTTTTTGTTTTTCTTTATTGTTTATATTTTATTTATTATTTAACACTCTTTTATTAAATAATGTTAGTTCCTTATTTATTTATTTGTTTAGAACATGCAAAGAAACAAAATAAAACAAAATAAAACATTTAAATGGACAGAATCTATCTTCAAGCACATACAAGTCTGAATTTTGCATAGTTGAAAAGGAGTAGGAAGAAGTATAAACTTACTACTTACTTTTTCCTTTGTTGGGATTTAACAAAAATAATGTTCTGATGTTAGTTCTGAACTAATAGAATAGGAACATTTGAACAGGATCTCAAACTGTAATGTCTGTAAAAACATAATTTAAGTTTGAACACAGGAACATTTTGTGATAAAACATTAGATCCTGTTCTGATCAAATAAAAATGTTTTGTATTTGTGTGTATTTCTGGTGTAATTCAGTTCTTCCAGGAAATAATCTTAAAAAACAAACAAACAAACAAAAAAACAATTTAAAATATTGTCTTTTTAACAGTATCGTGATATATCGTGATATATCATATTGTGGTCCTAGTATTATGATTTGTATCGTATTGCCAGATTCTTGCCAAGCCACACCCCTAATGTTTTCACAATCTACTCATCAGTAGGGGTGTTACAAACTATCGGTTCTGCAATATATCGTGATATTTCATTTCACAATACTGTACCGATATTTCAAAGTATTGTATCAATATTTTTAGGTATTTATTCAAATGCAGATATGGTGGCGGTTCATTTTATTTTTTGGTTTCCTTTATTGTTTATATCTTAAAATAATCTTATTTATTATTATTTAACACTGCTTTATTAAATAGTGGTTATTTGAAACATCCTAAAAGCACTTTTTACTCTCTGAGAGGCAGATGTTAGTTCCTTTGGAAACTAGGAGAATTAGAAAAAATTATGCGGTATAGCATTAGATCCTGTTCTGATCAAATAAAAATGTGTTCATATTTGTACATATTTCTGGTGTAATTCAATTCTTTCAGGAAATAATCTTTAAAAAAAAAAAAAGAAACAAACAAAACAATTGCCTTTTTAACAGTATCATGATATATCGTATTGCCAGATTCTTGCCAATACACACCCCTACTGATCAATGGGATTATTTTTAGATTAACGGGTTAATGTTGAGAAAAAAAAAACAAAAACAAAATACCCAGCACAAATTCTCAGAGCTCAAATAGATTTTAACATCTAGTTTGTGATATACTGTTATATTGTTGTGTTTAAAACTAACAGCAGTGTTGTGCTTGGGAGTGCAGCCAAAAAACAGAATTTTTAACATCAGTTGTTTTCACTGATATGGACAATGCACAATTTTCCTTGTTTTTTCTGTCTGCATGAGCTCAACACAAACTGTGATTCGTAAGTATTTTTCTGTATTAAATCTATCAACATATAAACTGTAACAAAAAGTCACTGTCAACACATAGCAGAGGTATGGGCAAGCACGACTTTAAAGATAACGAAAGGGTGGAAGTTTGTAGTTTTTCTAGAATATTGTCAGGGATTTCAGATTTAAATCAGTATACAAAGTACAAATACAAAGGTTATGGTTAAGGTTGAAATAAGATCTTTCATCATGGTTACAGGGTACAGGGTTACTATAAAAAAAAAAAAAAAAAATCTGTAATACTGTTATGTTCTTCTATTAAATCTAGAAACAGTGGGCGTGAACATGGCTGGTCTAGTCTCATCTAAAGTCATCCCTACAGCTAACCATTGTCTGAGGTGTCACCTTGTACACAGATAGCCCCAGTGTTGTAATTTAACGCAGATGAGGCGCTCCACACTATTTTTCAAGACCAGAAGATCTTTAAAGTGAAATATGTCATGTCCATGCCCTGTTAGTAAGTAGTGTAAACAGATAAAGAAGACAAATGAAACCGCAGACATGGGTCATATCCCATTACTTGTACCCCTGTAACAGTATCACCCATCTCAAGGTGTGCTTAGCTGGATAATGGCTCCTTAAAAAGAAGCTATAAAGGAAACATGAGGAGTCCGGAGCTACAAAATGAGCTCTTGTCTAATCAGGCACCTTGACCAATGAAACTAATGTGTGTATTTAGCAGACTTAAGATGTTACTGAAGTTTTGTTTTTTTTACCTGTAATCCGTGATGTTGAGTGTTTATTTCTTTAATGTGACTATATTTTATTGACATCATAGATAAGACTAATGTGTATTTTCTTAATTCTAGTGGGAAATTAAGCAGTCATTATTGACATCAAATATTAATTCAACCTGATTTTACATGTCTTGATTTTGAATTTGATTTTATCTCCTACTCCAGTCACTGTTGCAGTGCTTTCTGGTCAAATATCCACCACCACATTTGACTGTGCATGTGGAAGTGCTGCATTTGGTGGGCCATCTGGAGGGCTTGATAACCACCACCCTTATAATATCCCAAACAGGATGCAGTAAATTACATGAGCAAAATGAAGTAATACGACTAAAGGGAAGCTTCGGATGGAGCTAGGTGGCTTATGGGCCATTTATTTCCGTATCATAAAACTTAAGAGTGTTGCCAGTGGTCGCTTTTCCATTGGACATATGTGCAAAGCTTTACCGATATTTACTAAATGTTGAAAAAAACAGAAGTGTGTAATGTTGGTTTTTCCATTAAATCACAAATGCTATGATTTGTTTATTTATTGTCGCGGGATGACGCGAGAAGTCGTTCCATAAACATGGTGACGAATGTAAATATCATTTTGATTTACATATATATTAACAATTATAATATATTACCCCTCCATTCTGTACTAAATTACAAAATTATTTGGTTTCCTGGTGTGTCCACACATACCGTGCAGTTTTTTTTTTTTTTTTTTTTTTAACTCTTCTTCACTTGTTGTAACATCTGCCAACATCCGTTTTTTTTTAATCACAAAAAAGGTCTTTCCATTGCAGTTTTGTGTGATATACCAACTGCGCTACACCTGAAAAACCAGAGTTTTGCCAAAATTGTCATTTTTCCATTAGGCAAATTTTTATGTGCAAGTTATATTCGTGCAATTTGAGGGTCAATGGAAAAGCGACTAGTGTTTGCTGTGCCGTGTGGCCTTTGGTTGACAGCTAGCATTACCTCAGCTACCAAGTCAGACCTTGTAGCTCTTGTTTTATCAAATAAAACCAATTTCTCTGGCTAACAGGTGTAGTGGTGTTCAAAGAGTTATACTACAACTGAGCTTAGCTACAGTAGCCAATGTTAGCATGAATTTATACTGAATTCAAAGGTCTGCCAGTTAGCCTGCTAATTATCCCAGGAGCCTGATTAGTGTGTTAATGCATTTCATGATTTTGACATCACTGGTAGCCAACAAAACTGAATGGCTTAACATTCAATAAATGTTGTAGAAAAAGGTTGCTAAAATTTCTTGACAGCATTAGGTATTACATGGTTCCATGTGGTTAGTGTTTTCAGTAAGTTCAGGTTTCATCCTTCGCTCTTCCCCAGCTCTACCCTCTTGTTTTCATAAAACCAACATGGCCATGAATAATCCATGATGGCTATGTCGCTTCATTATTTAAGTTCACATACCATCGGGTGATGTGAAAGAGGGTTTGGTCCACTATACAGTTTATGATCTACAGTCCTACACAAATTCATTATCATCTTAACTCTGCTAAATACTGTAAAAAAATGCATTTTATTCCAAATCATCAGAATGTCAATGAGTAACATTTTGTGCCTTAGCTGACTATAACCCTTTAGAGTTCATCCTTATTTAGAATTATTTAAAATATTAAGTCGCGAATATTACCTAAATGTACAGGTGTTGTCGTTTCAAGCCCTTTGCGCATTCATGTTTGGTTTTAATGCGCATACACAGTAGGTAAAGGAGTAATGTATTCAGGTGTAACAGAAGGGCAGCGGATCATGTACAGTAGACCTGTTTATGGCTAAAATGTTATCAGATAGTTACCTGTTTCTACATCAGACATTAACATTCACTTGGAGCAGGTATTTCTGTTCACTGGATGAACCATCGCATATACGAGCGTCTCTTATCGTTGCACCTCCATTATGTTTCAAAGCTCTTATATCTGCTCTAGAGAGACATAGAGAGAGAGAGAGAGAGAGAAAGAGAGAGGGAGAGTTAGTAAGAAGAGAGGGGTTTGGCTGATCTAATGTCCTCTGACAGTTTGGTATTTGGAAATGAATGCATGGAAGCATTATTGTATTAATCATGGAAGATAGAGAAAAATTAGGAAAGGACAACATGAGGACATCCGTGTTCCACTTTAAAAAACATGTTTACTGACATGTCACAAGTGCTTGTCTCTCTCCAATTCTGAGCGTCGATGAAAACACCAAAAGCACTCCAAAAAGAAACTTATTTTTAACGTCCACTCCATAAAGCATATTGAAAAACAGAGCAGATGTGAAGGCTCTTCTGTACCTGCTATTATTACCATCCACTCTGGAATAAAGGCAGCTGGATAAAAACATGATGGAAAATATTTACACCTCTGTGTTTTTGCATCTTACTGGGACTAAAATCTCATATCTCATGTATTGCCATGTGTTTAAATTGAACCCCCTTACAAGTAATTGTGTCTGATGGCCTCTAGATGTTGACACCAAAAAATCGGACTCTAACCTTTTAATTTCTCTGTATCAATGAATCAGTAACTGTTTTCCAGAAGCTTTAATATCATATATGTTATTTGGCATATCTTACAAATATACAGGCACCTTTAGCTAATTATATTTATAGGCATTTAAGGCTAATAGTAGATATATTCATATTTACTGTCAGGGTTTTAGATGGTAGCGTAGTGCTTGTTAAGTTGGATTTGAGAGCTTCTGTTGTTGTAAATTAAAGTATTTATTTTCCCCAAGAGACAGCTCCACATTAATTGTGAGTCAAAGGCTAAACTAACATCAAATTAATGTTATATGATTTGGTTTCCAATTCACTGTCGTACTGTTTTAGTTTGTGTTCGCTCGGATAATGACCCTCTGCTCTTCCCCATATCCACCTACGGCCACTGCTGGCTCCAAAAATTATAATTATTGTCCAAACATTGACTCAATCTTTGGCTCACAAGCTGGAAATGATATACCTGAAATAAACTGAACACTACTGCTGATCTGATGAAATATGTTGTGGTCTGAAATGTAACACTTTTTGTTTACTAAAAAAGAATAATGATCTTAAACCAGACTTACCAAGGTACAAACTGTTTGTGTTTATCGCTTATTTTTGAATGGAAATTGACTATTGGGGCGGTAGGATCAACCTGAAAAATTTAAACAAATAAATAAATAAAAAACTTAAGTCATAGCCACAAAGGTGAAACATGCACCAAAATAAAACATAAGAGCTGCGTCCTTTCATTTCAGGCTGTGAAAGGCTATATTTCACACAGATACCAAACTGCACACTTGGAGTAAAAATCACATAGAGTTCAAATGGTAAAATAGATCTTACAAGTGAAAAAATGGAATAGGAGAGCCAGCATTGCATGGTTGCACTGCAAATGCTACACACTTTTGCCTCATTTGGAACCTGCCTATTTTGGTTCCTGAACTATACAGGCTGTGTGTGGTGAGTGTTCTAGTCCCAGTACTATAATAGGGTCCTCCATTTAAACTGGGAGGTCAGAGTTTGAGTTCCCAGTTGGAGATCTCAGCTGAAACACCCCCTAAATTCGGCTTTCCAGCTCAGAAATAGGGGTGTTAGAAAATATTGGTTCTGCTATATATTGTGATATTTCATTTCACAATATTGTATTTATATTAAAAAGTACTGTATCGATATTTTTAGGTATTTATTCAAATGCAGATATGACAGAGGTTCACTTTTGTTTTCTTGTTTTTCTTTATTGTTTATATCTTATTTATTATTATTTAACACTGTTTTATTGAATAATGGTTATTTGAAGCATCCTAAAAGCACTTTTTACGGTCTGAGAGAGGCAGATGTTGGTTCCTTTGGAAACTAGGAGAATTAGAAAAAATTTGTGATATAGCATTAGATCCTGTTCTGATCAAACAAAAATGTGTTTAGTATTTGTACATATTTCCATTTTAATTCAATCCTCCCAGGAAATAATCTATTAAAAAAAGAGAAACAAACAAAACAATTGCCTTTTTAACAGTATCATGATATATCGTAATATATATTATCGTGATCCTAGTATTGTGATTTGTATCGTATCACCACATTCTTGTCAATACACATCCTTACTCAGAAAATCAAACCAACTTCCACAAGCCTATTACATCATTTATTACCTAATACATTGTTAATTAATTTGCATATCTGTCTTATTTGTTACTCAATAAGTCACATCCACAGTACCATTCAACCTCTATCTGTGGATTTGTCTCTGGAATGTTTGTATCTGTAAAAGGCAGAGTAATCAGTTATTATCAGTTGGTCTAGGTAACAGTAGCTAACCTGGTTAGGACTGGTAAATCTGTTTGTTTTGTCCAAGATTTTCATTGGAACGCAAGGTACAATACAGTATGAAAATCATGTAACTTCTTATACGACATCTGTCAAAACCAAAAAAATATGACTGGCTGACTTGGAGGATTACTGTGGGATGTCTGTAGTGACATGTTTGAAAATGACCCATGTGGCAAAAGTAATAAATGGCTGCTTCTAGTTTTGAAAGCATTTAGATCATAAAAAGCAATGTATTCATATGAAGTCTTAAGATGCCAGATTTGATCCTGTAAAGATGCAAAAACATCTACTGGGAATGAAACTCATTCCAAACTCATTAGACTCAATTTGTATGATTGTGTAATTGATTGAAATTAAATTCATTGTGTAAATTTAAGTAATTAAAACTATCATTTTAGTGATCGTAAGTGTGATCTGACTGGATATTTTGTTGATTATTGTCTATGATAGCAAAATATCTTTAAGGCTTTGGATCCTCTTTTCAAAATATGACAAATTTAATGCAGATGAAACCTAGCACATTTATTGAAATAAATCCCAGAATTATGGAAACAGGTTAGTAGGTTTTAATAGAGTTCTGATGTATTTTTGTGGACTAACCCGGAACTTAGCATTTCCATGCTTCCAAAAGATAATGGAAAGCCCTTTGATTACTGCAGAGAAAAAAACATGAGGGTTTAAACAGCTATACCACAGCCACATGAATTCAATGTCTCCACCACAAAACTTCCACTTTAAAATTTAATTTCAGCTGCTTATCACAACGACAAAGACCTTGACTTTGAGTGTGACCTGATTGAGCTAGTGAATAAAATATGTTCTGAGAGTGCAACACAAATCTGCAAAAGAGGACAGGTGAGTAAATTAGATTTTATGTTCATCTTGAGAAACACAAAAACTCATCCCTAATCCTCTAACTCTAAAATAAGTCACCAATGTCTTGATGGATGTTAAAAGGCTGTTAGTCTTCCCCACAATATAAAAACAAACCCCAAACAAAACCCATTTTGTTTCCATATGTTTTGGAATCACTACCTTCTTTCTGACTCTGAGAGGTGTACGCTAAACACCCCAAATTTACCCTAATCTCAACCCCCCAACGATTCTTAACCCTCACATATAATGGTGTAATATGAGATACATTACTTAAGATCTAGACTTAGATCCCCATATAATGTGAAAAATGCAGCCTCCCCCCAACACACATACGTTGTGTGTTTTACTAAAGGGACCTTGGAGATTAATGACCGTATAGGTGCTGCACTGCAGAGGGGAGGCCAGGGAGGAGGACAAGAGGGGGGGGCAGATCGGGGGGGGATGGGAGGAAAGAACAGAACAGGAGAAAGGTGAGATTTAAAAGATGGTGATGCGGAGAAAAGGAGGAGCAGATCAGAGGCGCATGGAGGGTTGGGACTAAAAAAAGAGGTGAGAGAAAGGTCAAGACTAGGCTGTGAAGAGGTGAAACTGCAGATTCTTAATGCAGTGAGATGACGTGGAGGACTGTTGTGTGCTTGAATAGTTACACAGTTTAGGTATTGATAAGTCAAAAGCCGTGTTTCCACCACAGGAACTTCAAGGTAGTTTTACGGGGCTAGGCTGTTGGTGCGTATTCCACCCCCGCAGATCAAATTACAGGATCCTTTGTGGGGTCTAATGCCACGTTTCACTACATGGAACCAGCTCGGCTCGGCTCGACTTGGTATTCCTGGAGACCATTTCCATTACAGGATACTGACTTTACAGTACCTGGTCATCATAGCGATGTGGCACGTTATTTCCATGTCATCTGCTCAGAGAGTTGCTGAAAACTTGCTTGTTGTGTGTTGTCTCATCTGAATTTTTACGTCAGCGACCAAAGACTGAATTTCCTACACCATGGTGTTGTTTTGGGCTGTTATCATGTGGATTAATGTACCGCTATATTTACTGTCAACTTCCGCATCTGTTTTTTGTAAAATGGCGGGTCACAGAGAAAACTGTCCGACCAATCAGTGGTCTGCAGTGTTATACGTCATGGTTTAGTATCGCTTGGAACCTCGGTGGAGGTGATACCAAAAAACTAGTACCGGGTACCAGATTCCAGGTCCTTTTTCGTAATGGAAACGCAAAAAGGCCGAGTCGAGTCGAGTCGAGCCAGTACCACGCAGTGGAAACATGGCATAACTGTGTCCCTGCTTCGGGTTAGGTACTCTAAACAGCACCAAAAACTCTTGAGCTAAAAGGTTTACTCGATACTAATTGGGTAGCCCCAGAGCACGAAAGGAAACAAGCGGAATTTTTAAAGCCCTAAAGAAGACAAGTAGTAAACAATAGGAATAAGGATATTGACGGATTTTACTGTTGGAAGAATAATATATTATAATTGGACCAATGCAGATTATCAGGCACTGCTTACATTCTTCAAATTGGTTGTGTAATGATCGCAAGTGATTGTGTTGCCGGTGGATATGTTGTGACTAAAATAATGAAGAAACCACGACTTCGGGATGGTCTCCGGGAATCTCTCCCATTCGTTATTCGACAGGGGCTTTATACGGGGTGATCTGAACATCATTACTACCATTAAAGGAATCAACCATCTGATGTATACGTGATAGACTCTTTAGCCAAATATGATGGCATGTTATTAATGACTCTGTTTTGAACATGGCTCGGTTGGAACATCCTCTCCTTTCCGCTCCTACACCAAATTGCTCTAATCTGTGCCACGTCATTGTAAACTGGACACAAACACACAATTTACCAGAAGTTACTCAACTTCATGAAATAAGATCCACACACTTAAGACTTGATCAAAATACCACAGAGAATACTCTGCAGTGGAGACACAACAGCCGAGAGGGATGAACGAGGGAACGCCAATTCCCCCTTGTACCTTGAAGTTCCTGCAGTGGAAACACGCCTAAATTAGTCTTAGGCTAAATTAGGTTTAGGATTAAATGTGTAAAGAGGGGTGGAATAGTGGTAGAGTGATTATAGAGGAGCTTATAACATCAAATATACCCTCAAATAGTTATACAAGCACCAAATTTGGCAGGGTGGTAGAGACTTGAACACCTGTTAATTTTGCCTTATTTGCCACTTGGAAAATTCAAGATGCATGGATACTAGGGATGGGAAGATTATCCGATATGTACCGATACACCAACACACGCGTGCATGATCCGAATGCACTGGTACAGAAGCTGCGAGTGAATGAAAATTTTGGAACGATATCGAGATGCACCGGTTATTAAATGTTTGTATCGATAAAATTCGATTCATCCAATAGAATATATTTTTACTTGCATTTAAAAGTGTTACTATTTATTTGGGTAAGGTTTTTCTTTTCTGAAGACTCACGTTAACGTGTGCCGCGGATTCGCAGATGTGTACACTGCACACTACAGTATGAGCGCCACAGATGCACTGTGGCATGTGTGCCGCAGATGAATACTATATTGATTCAGTGAGGGAGCAAAAAGTTTGAGAAACATGCAGAGAAACGACGTTGGAAACAAAGATTTAAAGGGGGCATCCTAACTTTCATGTGACTGAATGTGAGGCACATGTTCTGAAATTGAACAAAAGCCAGTTTGTGAAAAGTCATGGTTTTATTTGATAAATGAATAATTGAGGTCATTGAATTGCATGGCATATTCTTTTACCAGAGTGAATTTGTTGAATCAGAATGTGCTTAATCGCTTTGTAACGTGATTTGGGTGGGAATCGTATATTTCATTGCGAGATGCCACACACATATCTTTAACGTATCGGATCGGAGACGCTGTTTCGAGATGCGTATCGTATCAGCCTTACACCTAAGACTCTCGACCTTAATGGATACCAATATGCATCAAAAGACAGAAAATTAGTTGCTTTTGTTTAGTGGTACAAGGATTACACAATTCCGTTACTCCTGCAATGATCTGTGCCTGCAATCAGTATTCACCCAGCTCACCTACTCTCACTCACCTGCCTCCAGTGGATCCAGTGGATATCTGCCACTCCAGCACACATCTCTCAACACTCACTCTTTGTCACTCACTCTTTTGCTACATGGAATGTCCAACCTATTTTCTTGGTATTAGATCTTCGGTTTTGACCCTTTTCAGTATCCAACCTTCTGTCTGCCCATCTGATTGGACCTGTTCCTCTACCAGACTTGTTTCCTGTTTTAAGCTTGTTGCTATGGACTGATTCCTGCTTTGCTGCTTTGACATGGACCTCCACCTGTCTCTGTCCTGGAATCATATAGGGCAAAGTACATCTTTTGATGTCTAGAAGTGGGACAGCCTGAAAGGAGAGACCAAGTCAAAGCGGTAATCGGACATCAGAAAATGAGTCTTAGTAACAAACAAAACACCGACCATCTGGAAAGAATTTCTCAGGGACTACAGAAACAAGACAGAGTTGTTCAAATTACTTTTAGTCAAGGTCTGCAAAGCCGGGGCAATCAGGAGCCTGGTGATAGCTATAAAGGGGCCTCTTGCTATCACCAACTCCAGCAGCGAATCCCTTGATTCCCCCCATGCAGCCATGAAGAAGCTGACACCCAACTATTTGTGCATGCCCGATATGCTGCTCTCAATTGAAGCCAATGCGTTGTCACCAAGGATAATGACACTGATGTGTTTGTCATATCAGTGTCTGTCCTGCCATCCCCTCTGGAAATTAGTCTTCATAAGATGTAGATCTTCTTCAAACAAGGACCTACCCCCAGATGGATACCAATTCATGACTTAGTTTCTACAGTTGGTCCACAGAATGCATCGGTGATTGGTGGTGTGTGATGAAGCGACTGCAACCTTTGTCACACCCAGCCAGACTCCATACAAAGTGTCTGACAATGACCTCCAGAAGCAAAAGTCCTATGATGCCATTCCACCATCTCAAGCTGCCTTGAGTTAACATTGAAAGTGTGTTGCCAACCAGGCAGAATAATCTGGGCACAGGCAAATGCTTAAAGAGCAAGACACCAGGAACCCTTCTGATTGGGAGTGGACTTGAAAGGAAGACGCATGGAAAGTTTTCTGGACGACCCTTCCACTGATGGCAATATGTTGCCAGCCGTTGGCCAAGTGCAGCTGCAAAGGAGAATGAAAGGTCAGATGTAATTGCTACCATCATGGATTCACCTGCACTGCTCTCTGCAGTTGCATTTCTGAGAATGAATTATTCTTACATGGTTATGATGTCAGAATTTCGATTTTCAATTTCTGGAAAGTCTACAGTTCTACATCTACATTTCCAAAATGTAGATGTAGGCTTTATCAAATCTTAGTTGAATGGACTTTCCTGCAGTGAACAGCTGCATTGATGTACATGTATTACACATAGTTTTGTTTGTGACACACAAACATTATCTCAAATGTCATATGATGTCCATCCATTTGTATTGCTATGAGGTGATTATTATTAATTTTTTCCCTATACATTTGTCTTTTTGCTTCTTTGGCAGCCATCTTGAAAGAAGTGGCCACCATTTTGAATTCTCAAGTATGCAGTAGAGCAATAAGGTCATCATGATGGAAATCATACATATTATGACCAATATATGTGTAAGTATAATTGAGCTAATGTAAGCCTTCCACTGAGGAAAATCCATACAGTGGGTTCATCTTGGCAGCCATCTTGAACAGTGGTTCGGGAAATTGGACAGAACTGAAGACCACGTCCGAAAGAACAACTATGCTAAATTTGATGCTTGCATCATCATGTATATGGGTTTTCATTTATCTGCCCTGCTATTAGCACAGTCTGCTTGGTTTCTCTTCGAGTACTCCCACTTCCCCCCACCATCTTGGTTATGGTGGGAGGAAGCTCGAGTACTCAAAGACATGCACTGTCTAAATTGTCCATAGGTGTGAATGGTTAATGCTAAAGTGGCGTCATGTCTAGGATACTATACTGCTCCTTCACCCATTGCTAGATGGGATATCCTCCAGTATCCCTGCGACCTTGTTAAGGGTTCAGAAAATTAATGAATGTGTGTGAATAGTGATGCATCATTTTGCTCACATTCCACCTCCACCAAAGCAGACACAAAAACACAGAACCCCTCAGTCCTGCTGTTCTCTCACCTCTCTAGTCCATGCTCCATCATATTTATTACAGCACAGCTGTCTGAAGGTGTAATCCCTTCCCATCCCCCACACCCATCTCTTCCTCCATGTGACCCTCATTTGTTTACAGCAGGAGCAGTTAGAGTGATAAGCAGTCATTGTGTCTACATGGAGACTCCTAATTTTAAAATCATACAATATATTTCTCACTGGATGTCATAAAAGCCTGGTTTACACAGCTGCATTTTTACAATCTGATTGCTCCACTGTAGAAATTACTTTGTATATGGTTTGTAGGAGTATATATTTGTCACAAAGGCATACTTGAGACAACAGTGGTGGAACAGGATCAAAATGATCAGTCACTGCTCATAGGCTGTCTACTAGCTCCCAAAATATTTCACAACTGAGTCACCAAAAATAAAGCTGAGAATGTTAAGAACAAAGTCAGTCATGTCTATATTAATTCTATTATCCTTGCACTTCAAACAGTCAGGCTTTTCACAAGGTGACATGTTCCTTCACTGTACTTTGGCTGAATCATTAATGCTATGTCTGCCCCAAATACTGGATTTACTAGAGCAGTACTGATCAGCAAGGGGGGATGGGACTTATCAAGGGTTCAGGGTGAATGTGAGGCATCGCAAGATGATAACAGCCATTTTTGTAGTTAATGTAATAGTTCTGACCTTAAATTATGTTATTACTTAAACATCAATTTGCATGTATTCCAACTTCAGCACTTAGTTAATTGGGTATATTTAGGTTCATATCTTCATCTTACACAAAAAATGTGGGATTTATATTGTTCTTTTGTGATTCTATTAGATGCAGCTAGCTTTTAAAAATGTTGCTAAAGTGCATTTTTATTTTTCATACCCTTTATTTTTGATGGCACAGTTTCTATGTACAAGTATCAGGGGTCGTTTCCAGCAATGGAACACAACCAACATTGCTCATTGCTTATTTCTTATGAAATTAAATGGTAAATATATCATCCAATATTTCATCTTAAATCAGTTTTTGGATGATACTGACTTTTATGTCTTATTAGAAGTTACACCAGGCTGTAATCCACTATTAAAAATAAGAAAAGAGCAAGAAAACAGAAAAATGACACATAAATGTAAAAATGCTGAAATTTTGTATGTTGATGTTTGAGAGGAGAGGCGAGCATTGCAACTGGAAGATTAAGAAACTGGCTATTCATTTTTCTCCATTCAAATGGAAAATGCCACCCACTGAACTGACAACATACCGACCTCAAACACATGGACTTCTTCAGATCAGTGAGTATACGGAGAAGCATTCAGCAATAGCATGGAGGAATTATGTCCCACATTCCTTAGTGAGCTCATAAAATCGCAATGTGAAACCAAAAATAACCAATTGAATAAATGTAATCTAACAAAAACATTAATCCTGCCCTACGATTTTTCTACTGCAATTCAGAACACACCCAAGAATCACCAGAAACACACCAGAGACCAGCTGGTGAACTATCTCAGTCTACATCATCTTGACAGGAACCCCACCCCCCCACAAATCATTTTAAATATAAGGCACCATCATATTCATTAATCCCCAGATGATTAAATGCTGAGACTGTACTACTGTCAATACCAACATAGGATGTTGTCTTGAGGCTGTCTAAACTAGGCCTCAAATTTGCTCCTGCTCATTACTTTGATAAATATGTAACATTAGCGGCAATGATTACAGAGACAAAAACATGATTCTGAATGTCATTGTGGACATAAATTCATAGAAATATTTTGTCAGAAGTACCAGTATGAGAGTTATAAAAGAACAGGTATGTATTGATAATGACAAGGGCTGGGTATCATGGCCAATTTCCTTAATCGATTCAATTTCGATTCATAAGGTTCTGAATCGATTGATCATGATTCAATTTGATCCAATCTGATACCCATTTGATTCAGTATTACTTGATTGATTCAGATTCATTTAATGATTCCAAAGTTAAATTTGAGCTGTAACTTGATTACTGTAGTCATGCAACACAACGATGCTGGTATCAATATTAACATTAGGAAGGAAATAAATATGAAATTTCAGCAGTAAACAGCTGAATCTGCTCTTAAATAGTGAACGGGACAGAAACATTGCCATGTTTCTACAGTGGCTCAGAACGGACTTCTTCGTCATCTTTACTCTGTGTTATGGATGGTGGCTTCTAGTGTTAAGGCACATTCCTATCACCTATGGCTGAGTGTGGATCCAAGTTAATATTCCTAGAATGACCGGCCTTCGCGACCCGCCTCGGAGAGCCTCCGCCAACCAGACAGTCCAGGCAGCTAGTTCCTCTGCACTGTGGGTTCAAGTTTGAGGCCGGGAGGACCTCCCAAGGAGGTGTTTTCCCCACCCTTCCTCCACGCCCCTCTCGCATCAGAACCATTGCAAGCGAGATCAAGATGTCCTGTCTCCCCAAGGGGCCCGCGAGGTGGCCTCAGTGTCTCAGTGTTGGTGGTACTCTGTCAGGTACTCGCCATCCCACTCTGAAAAACTGATCTCATCCACAATTAATAAATATCGCAAAATTAAAATCAAATCAATCAAATTGATTTTTTTACCCAGTCCTAATAATGGCTGATATTTAAACTTGAAGTACTGGAATCGGACATGAAAAAAATTATATGCCTAGACTACATGAACAAAATATGACCTTGGAGAAGGAACCGGCCCATCTCAGTCTGAGATACAACATCTTCACAGGAAACTCAGTCCCCCAAAGAAAGAAGAAACAGTAATGTGTTAATGACAGTGAGGCATTAATATCTAAATAAATACATTGAGCCTGCACTGCTGTTTGACAGAGGGCACAGTCCACATTCAGGCTGGACAAAAGTGGGGTTTAAATTGACTGTTGCCTACCAGAAGTTCTGACAACAGCACTGGAAATTTTTAATCAAGAGTGGGTTTCGAAATATTTTATTACAAGCACTGGTTTAGTTAGTTTGGAATGGTATAGGATTATTGCAATGATCAAAGACTACATCAAGGGACAGCTTTTGACCAAGCATGCTAGCTTTACTGCAAACTCATCTTTGCAGGAAAGGAAAAAAGAACCTGGAAATTTTATGTGTATTTCAAGTACCCCAGCACTGTGTTTTACAGAGATGTACATGCTTGTTATGCAATTTCTTTTGTGTGTGGGGTTAACATTTTAACATTTACTTTTTTCTTGGAACCATAACCCTATGCAGAGTTAGCTTACGGTTAAGGTTCCTGGCTAATAACTGAAGCATTGTAAAGCAAATTGCAAGCATTAGACTTGACATGAAAGGTATGATCTCCTACTTTTTGGGTTTAGGATGTGTAAAACACAACCTAAACCATATGGATGAAATGTGACCGTAACTTTAACCTCCCAACAGGCTTCAAATGACCTGTTAGATATTGAGAGGTTAAAGTTTGGACCTCAAATGTTAATTTGTGACAGCTAATGCTAACTAAATTATTAAAGTATTCAGCATTATAGAAAGAATAAAGCCAAAGATGACAATTATGTGTGCCTAAAAACATTCCCAAAAATCACTATATACTGAAAAAACTAAACTATACTAAAAAGGCACAGTAGAATGACTTTGTTGTAACTTTGATAAATGAATAATATTATCATACTGTCAAAGGCTCATCAGCAGATTGCAACATTTAAGAAAGTAACTGGTAAGCCTATACTACTCAATTCTGAATAATACATAACAACTCAAGTAAATCATTATTCATGACCAGTGCTACATCACACAGGTGTCTGAACCATGAATACACCTGCTGAAGTAGCCCCGTGACTGACCGGACAAAGCCAGCTTTCAGTTAGTGCGATCAATGCTTCTGATACAGCCATTCAGCCGTCTGACTCTTTACTAAGGTAAGGACAACTTCAATAAGTTAATCATGAGCAGTGGTTTATTATACACAGATGTCTGAATTCACCTAATAATGTATGTGTTTATTTTCAGGATGGGGGAATCTACTCGCACTTGTGGGTTCTGCCAGATCCATGACTGTCCATAGATGTAATATGGACTTTTTCTATCAAGAAGCTTTGGTGACACTAAACTCACTAAGGCAAAAAAACAAACAAAAATGAGTAATACTTAAACAATAAATGCTGAAACACTAAATGAATATAGAGTATTTTGTTTGCAGTTTGATTTGAGAAAAAAAAACTCAGCATGTTTGTTCACACCTTCTCTGAGCTTTGGGGGTTGTTCAATTTGTATGAATCTGTCGTACATTGTTAAAGCCTTAAAGCCTCTGGAAATGAAATACTCTTGTTACAATGTAAATTAGGCTCTTTTTTTTTTACATAATACTAAACATCAAAAAGTACTTGAAATGATCTCCAATCAAAGTTACAACTTAGGTTTCGTAAAATTACTGGTGTTGGGTTTGAACGGGGCAAGACTTTGCAGATCTATTACGCAGTTAATTCTGCTAAAACAAATTTCAAGAGGCTTTAAATGAATGTGTGAAGCATGCTTCTCGCTAAAGAGAGCAGTCCCTCCCTGAAATTCCAAAATTGTGACTGGTTCATGACTTCTGAGAGTTGGTATTTATGCAAGTGGATGTACCTACATGTTGATTAAATAAAATTGTTTATATTTACTGACTGCCTCTAACTGTAGAAATTAATAAATTGCAAAAAAATGTACATGATTGTCTTGTTGGTAACCTGATTGATGACAACTAAAAAGCTACATTATGACCACCTGTGGTTGTTTTTGTAGCCTGATACTGCTGAACTTGAAATTGGAACTATGAAGCAGCTGGACAAGTTCCTAAGTTAGTGTCTAGAGAGGGTGTATGTGAGTGTGTTGTGGGTAAGGGTGAGCTGGATGGTGTAGAGGGGAAATGGTAGCATATTGCTTATTTTTGTACACTGGGCTTGATTTAAGGTCACAGTGAAGATTCCAATATTATTTAATTGAATAAATAACAATAACTGATAGCACATGTATATAACAATACTTTTGTCCGTTCTGTTATTTAGCTTGTCACTAGTCAATATCAGGAACTGTCAATGACCTATTAAATGCCTTGTGTAAAGGGAGGCACAGTATTGGTTTGCATGCTTCTCTCCACATGGAATGTATTGATTTATATGTAGTGCATTAAGGTCATTTTCATTAGGACTTAATACATATGGTTTACACTGATTAGCTTTTTACTTATTTGACAGGGAAAGTGCACATTAATAGACAGATATAGGCCTACCACCAGGCTAATTTTCAACAATCGTCTGTTGGCATGTGACATGGCAACCACAAAACACAGGAAATTCAGTACATTAAAACACAAACAGCAATTGTTTACAACATGGAACCATCCATAAGTAAAATACTTGGGGCATGACTGGACAGGATTCAAGAGAGATTCTCAATACTCACTCTAGTGAGTCCTGTCTAGCAGATGCATTTTTTACAATTTGAAGGCAGCCATAAACCATGACCTCTTTGTTAAAATCCATGCCTATAGAGTAGTTATCTATAGTGCCTGGATGGTCTCCTTATACAATAGTTCTCCAAGTCCTTTTTTTTTTTAAAGATAGATGATATGAATATGTTTATGTGAACACTGAGGGAAAAGTGGTCATCCATGTTGGTTATACTATGGTTAGCGTAACCCTAACCCTAGTACCCTAACATTTATAAACAACTGTACAGTCACAAGCTGTTATTCGCTTAAAGGTGGGGTATGAGATCTTAGAAAAACGGTTCGAGCAAGCTAGATTTTGAAAATATTCAATTCAAAACTCCAAACTCCTTTCTTCAGACATCCCCCCGAAGCCACGCCTCCAGAGTACTGGCACGCACAATGCTTGTTCTTGAGGGTTCACGAGTGCTGCACAGCAACAATTCACCCACAACCATTTAATTAATTTGTTGTAATCAGGGTGTGAAAGGGATTTTAATGCAATATAGTAAAAAATGCTCCAGGAAAATATCTGGCACCCCACCTTTAAATTTCTACAAAAGAACCCTGAATCGTGATTTTTCAGAAATGCTTGCTATAACAATCCAACTGCTTATTGCTTTTTATTGATATTAAACTAAGGGTGGTTTGGCACCTAGTGTGTTTGGTTTGGCCATCTGGCCTTTCCAGTTTGAGCCAAACCATTTCAGGTGTGAAACCTCCCCCAGAGCATGGTCTGGACCACACAACCAGTCTTTGGTTCAACCAAAAAAAGGCAACTTTGGTCTGAATCAAAGACTAAACACAAGGCTGTCAGCTCTAAAACAATTGCAATAAATGTAAAATGAGCCAATTTGATAACATGCCAATGTCAGACACATGCCATCTTTAAACTAAACAATGTGAAGTGTAAGGAAATGTGTAGCCGAGGACCAAATGCATACAGTGTGATGCGTAAGGCCAAATAGTAGAACCAAGAGATAGTGCCATTTAATGAACAATACATCATTTACTACATGATGTGTCCAAAATGAATTTTAGTGGCACAGGGCGATTTAAAGGTACTTTAAAATGTAGCATAATTATTAAACCTGCTTATGTTACTCAGACCCAAACAGTGTAGGTGACAGTGCTGAGGTGTCATGCACAGTGATCTCATTTTCATGGCAACAAGCACAGAGTGATTTTTGGCAGTTATACCAACTAATCATTTTCTGGTGCCTCTGTGTCAATGGTTTGTTTTATGTATAGGCTGGGCTGCGTGGGAAAAATGACATGGAGCCTGCTATCGCACAACAGAGTGCTATGCTTATGTGTTTGCATCAGCGTGGAGCCTACTGGCATGAAGCACTGGAGCCAAGGATCCACCCTGGAGACATGAATGATTTTGGTGACCATGTTCTCATCACTTGACCAGCAGAATCTACTGAAGACATGGTGTGTTCCTTTGTGTTTTGTATTATCCAGGTGCTTGAGACACCAGTTCTATTTTTATAATGGTCAATTCTATGTGGGGGATTTGTGGAAGACGAAAAGAAAAGCTGGCAACGTAGTCCAAAGAGTCCAATTTGGTATGTTTGGAAAGGTGTTTTTTAGGACATCTTTTTGGAGGATTTGTGTCAGAGAATGGTACATAAAAAAGAGTTGCAGATGTCTAGTATAGGTCTGTAGGAACAAATATAATGCATATCATACTGTTGATTCTAGCATGCATCACCTGTAGGGCCAGTCTACTGTTTTACTAAACCTGACTGCGACTGGTTCATTAGATGGTGCTGACTGCTAGCATGGTAGTTATCGTTAGCAGTCGTGGGCATTTTTCCACTTATACTATATCCCTACCTGTTCATAAAACTCTTTGATTGGCATAATTGTTGGTTAAATGTACTGTATATTCAAAGTAAATGTAAAGACCAGCTGACTTGGACTTGGCTAAAGACAGTTGGTAGCAGTATCTAAACTGACAAATTCTAAAAAAAAAAAAAAAAAAAAAAAAATCTCAGCTCAAAGTGACACCAGATTTGAAGTGCCAAAGTGAATATGTGCCTCCTTCTTCTGCATATTTTCTGTAATCTACAAAAAGTGTTTGCAAATGTGTCTTTTCTATCATTAAGTGATCCAAACCTGCAGAGACCATTCCGGTAGTTTCTCACTGCGGTGTTTTGATGGCAGTGCAGTAATCTTTGCCAACACGCCAGATTCCATTCTTTTTGGAGTATATTGCCAGCTGAAGAAAGGAAGGGACTGAGAGAGTGAATAAAAAAAAGAATGAATCAATGGATGTGTGAGAGAGAAAGTGGGAAACTGCAACACAAAAACAAACTAGCATAGCTCTCATTGGCAGGACCAAAATACCCATCCAAGCCTCACAGCTCATCCCAAAGCATCAAAGCATGATGGAAAAATACCAGTGTCTACAGTGTGTGTGTGTGTGTGTGTGTGTGTATCTGCTGTGACTAGACAGTGTTTTCATTACAAATGCCCTTACAGCTCACATGGCCCATTGATAGATTATTGGAACATGTCTAGCATTTCTGTGTCAGCCTCTACTGACCAACAGCTCTTCTAAGGGCCAAATGGACTACCCCTTCAACCTCTTCTTTGCTAATAGCGTTAAAAGACTCTAAATAATCAACAAGCAGCTCAGTATGAAGGAACACTAAACATTCCCAAAGTTGTGGTGTACAAATCTGATAATTGCTTCCACTGTTTGCTCATGCCAGATTTTAACCATGTGTTACTGACCCCTATGCAAATGAGGTTTTTCTGTGGTGTCATGTACTTGCTTCTGATATACATGTGTAAAAATTTTCCATTTAGGCCATCTTGAAGTACCATATTCTCCGCAATTACTGTAAAAAGTGTGGCTTGGAAGATGTATCCCCCTGTTTGCCAGAAATGAGTTGACAATTATCTTTTTTTGTACCTTGATTGTACATTTGATGGAATCAATGGCCTTATGTTTTTATCAACTGGGCTTCTAAAATGTTATTCTGTCGAATGTATGTGAGACAGGAGAACTGAATTTTTAGGATGAAACATGTCTGCTTTTGAGTTCTTTAGTGCGTAAGTCATGGAATTTGCAGCAGAACCATGTCACTCTGTGCTTGGTCCTTTCTGGAGCTGGGTCAGCATTCCAAGAAGCGTTGTAATTGAACACATTGTAAGATTAAACAGTGATGGCCATTATTTCTACCATCACCTTTAGCTTATTTGAAATGGCTTGTAGACTTTTGTCACATCATCTCAAATAGGAGACTGTGTTGTGTGTGTGACATGTTTAGTATGCTAGATCGTCAATAAATGCATTTCAAACACTTCTCTTTTTTTCCTCTCTTTTTGTCGTTTTTGTACATGGCATGCCTTCTTTCACATTTTGTGGAAGACAGATTTGCTCAAAACGAACTGTTGGTGAGTTTGTCACTCGAGAGGTTATGCTGTAAAGATTTGCATCAAACCACAACAGATTTTTTTCTTTTTCTGGCTTCTGTACAGTTCTTTCTGTACATCGTTTCATTACAAAAATAACCAATTTCTTCTGCAGCAAGCTGTAGAGAAATTAGGCTCTGTTCCAGGGGCCTCCCTACCCTTTCACTTGCATATAAGAAAAGCCTAAGGCAGGGAGAACATACCTTTTCACCTTTTAATATGTATACGGTGGTCAGAAAAAGTTTGTGAACCCTTTGAAATTTCCTTGTGCTCTGCATGAATTGGTCATAGAATGTGGTCTGATCTGCATCTAAGTCACAGGTACAGGTGAACACAATGTTCTTGATCTAATAACAAACAATTATAATACGTTGTTACTGAACACAGCTAGCCCTGCTTCAGCAAAGCCATGCTCTTTGAATGTCTAAAGTGAACCACTCTGTTTAGGTCATTCCACAGGATCTCGATTTGATTCAAGTTTGGGCTCCGCCAAGACCACTCCGAAAGGTAGATTTTCTTTTTCTGAACTTATTCTGTTGTAGATTTCCTTCAGTGTTTACGGTCATTGCCCGACTGCAGCACCCAGCTGCGGCTGAGTTTCATCTGGTGGACGGTGTACATTGACAAACTTGATCCAGTTTCTCTTCAATGACAGCAGGTAGTTGAGGCCTTGAGGCAGCACTACAGCCGCAAATCATGATGCTCCCTCCACCATACTTCACTGAGTGTTCTGTCTTGTGTCCTTGGAGTCAACTTGGCTGGCAACTTTTTGGTAGATATGTCACAGTATTCCAACCAGGGACTTTTCTGTGTGGAGTTTGCATGTTCTTCCTGTGTTTGCTTGGGTTCTCTCCGGGTACTCCGGCTTCCTCCCACCATCCAAAGACATGCACTGACAGGTTAATTGGTCATCCTAAAATTACCCATAGGTGTGAATGTGACAATGTGAGAGTGATCAGTTGTTCGTCTATTGGTCAGCCCTGTGCTGAACAGGTGACTTGTCTAGAGTGTACCCTGCCTTCACCCATAGGTAGCTGGGATAGGTTCCAGCACCATCTGTGACCCTAGTGAGGGTAAAGTGAGCTCAGAAGATGAATGAATGAATGAATGAATGTCACAGTATTAAATCACCTCCATTTGTAGACAGTTTGTCTAGCTATGGACTGATGATTGCCTGAAGTCTCTGAGATTACTTTGTAAGTGCTTCCAGTCTTTTGCAAATCAACAGTTCATGATTGCAGGTCTTCACAGATCTCTTGTTTGCATGGCATGGCTCACGACAGCAGATGTTTGTTGTGAATAGCAACCTCGCAAATAGCTTTGAGTATTTTTTAAAAGTCAAAGTAGCTCTACACCTGGCTCAAACCTCATTTCATTGATTGGACTTCAAGTTTGCTATCCCCTGACTCAAATGAGTGCTTTTTGCAGTAATTAGCCCAAGGTTTCAGCTACTTTCACTGGCAACAGTGTTTAATTGCTCTGTGCAATAAAGACAAGGAATATTATAATAGTTTGTTTAGTACTAAGTTTTACTACATTTTATTTGTTGAAGCATGTGACTTGGATGTAGCTAAGATCACATTTCATGACTAATTCATGCTATTTAATTTCATTTTCAAAGGGTTCACATACTTTTTCTTGCCACTGTCCATGGAAAGACAAGGAGGAATTGGCCAGTAGGCAGGTTGAAAACCAGGTAGTAGAGGAAACAGCAAACCAAGCCGGTTAAAAGCAGCAAGGCTACTTTGGCTATGGAGCATAAATATGGTGCCTCAATCGGCAAGTGGATCTCCAAAAGGGAATCAGCTGATGTAGACTGGCAGTTGAGGGCAGTTGTTATCAGTGAGGTTCTATAATTGCTTCCCTTCATGACCTGTCGGAACACTCATTTTATGGTGTTTTGACCATTATTTACTGGTTTGTCCAGGTTGATATGCAGTGTTTTTGGGAATGTTTTTTGGAAATATGTGGATGTGGTTGACTTTTTAAGACTGAGGAGAAATCCTACTCACTGCTTTTTCAAGAGAATAGTTCATTTGTTCAACATATGACTTGGAAGAACTCATGTGTGGCTTGTATTTGACTCAGGATACAGGCTTCAGTGATCCCTTCTTTCTTGAGAGTGAACAGTGTGTGATTTCTCAATTTCAGATGGAATTTTTCCTTCTTTCTTTCTCACTTTGTGAGAATTCTTGATGTCTGCAGCTTCCCTGTGTCACTCTCTCCACTTCACAGGGTTTTCTCTTTCTTGTCTTCAATCGAGCACATTCTGTTGACCTGACACTAGGTCAAGCTTTTCACTCTTTCTGTATGTCTTTCTTACATCTTGGCTATCACGTGACACTGGAATCCTTAAACATGAGGCTGTCCCATGTTTCTGTTTGGCCATCTGTTAGTTCAACCCCTTAAATCCCGATAATCCTTTGTCTCTCTCCACCATCCACACAAAGGCAGGCATTTTCATTACAGAGAAGGGGCTAATAAAACCCATTCTTTTGGACTGCTTTTCATGATCCATATGCAATGATGAAGTCCTGAAGTAGAGCTCTCCTTTGAAAACCTGCACTTTTCCTATGTGCTGTTTTTGGTGCTGGACAGACTTTTTATTTTCTACCAGTTAACTCTTTCAAACAAATTGGATGATGAAAGAATGCACCTTGAGACACCCAGTCACCATTTGGCTTTGGTTTACTCCAAAACATCAACTAATGACAACATGTTGACATTTCCTCCCAATTAGTGACCAGTGTAATTTCACATTATTCTGTATTCATTTTTTGTATCTTGTCATGTTGTACCATACCTTTTCTGTACGGCTTATTATACTATGTTGCATTTATTTTATTTTATTTTACTGCTTTTTGGTCCCTTTAGTACAAGTTGCACATATATGCCAGGAAGTCTGGGGAGCATTTTTCCCGATCAACAAACTGTGGCCTTTTTTTTAACTAGTTGAGAATGTCCTGACTTCCTGTTAGTTCCCAATGCACATTATTGAACCATATATTGATTTAATTATTTAACATAATGGCTCAGCTAGACCTAGTTACTTTGCCTAATTGATTATAATGTTTAAAATTTGTGTTTTATTAATTTCTGGAAGGTGAATTCTGAAGAGGGAAAAGTTCTGTAAACTTCTGTTTATTTAAGAATAAATGCATTTTGTGCTGACAGAAAGCCCCACTGTAGTTAATAGTTTACACTAGCAAGAAATAACATTATTTTGCTGATGAAGTTTGTTTTCAAGTCAGTAAGCTAATGTTTGGCCACTTCTTTTACACTTACTGGTTTTTTATGTTTTTTTGGGTTTTTTTTTCATAATCATCACATCACATGTTGCTGTAGAAGCTTTCAGTGCTACGTGTTGTCACTATGCTAACAACAGACTGACTACTGCTGGGTTTTCATGCTTTTTTTCTGCACTGTGTCTTCATTTAATCTTATTCCTGGCACTCACCTCTACATGAAATTTTATGTATTTGGTTCCCCTTTGGTCACTGATTTGGACCAGGATTGTGGTTCTATTCAAATTTAGTCTTTTTCCAGCTTCATCTTATTTACATTTATCTCACACAAAGCTTTTATCAAAACATGGATAGGTCCAGTTACATGTGCCTTTTTTTTTTTTTTTTTTTTTGGGGGGGGGGGGGGGTGGTCCTGTGGTTATTGAAATGGGCTCCCTCTGGAACTCTGCAGAAGTCATCTTGTACTTCAGTACCAGTGGTGTGGTCTTTCTGTGTTTGTTACTTATGCTGAATCGTTTCTGTTATGGTATAAGCAAGGTATTGCAAACTTGTCTTATGCTGTCAACTGTGTTGGAACATTTATTTGGCTGACAACATCATTATGCTGTACAAAAGCATTTAAACACACTGATGTATTGTTAAGTACAAACAGGAAGAAAGATCATACATCATGGGATGTGCCTTATCCTACAATAAAGACTGTTTCAATGATTTACCACTGCTTCCCCTTTGCTTTCACATTGAGTTCCTGCAGTGTATTTTATTCAGTGTGTAATCCCTATGAATACACTAATAAACAAACATTCCGTTATACTGTATTATTAATGTGCTTTTTTTTCCTCTTTATATTTTTCTTATTGTGTAACTGAATATGATTTACTAGAATAATAAGATGATTCACTTTGTCTGTTTTTTTTTTTTTTTTGCTGATTCAAGATATTACATGATGACTCAAACCATTAATAAACAGTTGTGTTGTGAGTGGACATATCTATCTTTGCATTACCCCAAATTTGGGGTGAAAGCTTGAGCTTTTCTAAACCCTGGCTGCAGAAATAAACTTTTCTGCAAAATTTAAGCAAAGGAGTAAACATGCTTCCTCCTCTGCTTAAGAGCAGGATCTGTTGGTTTTCACTTTGGTCATTTTACCAAGTGGAAAACTGACAACCGACTCAAACACACGTAATGAATACTCCTACAATAACCTCTCCTTCACTTTATATCCCATCAGTTGTTGTAAAGATGAAGATTGATACCAGCCTGACTATGCCCCAGCTTCCAGAGGCCCTGTCTCAGGCAGGCCTTCAGTTCGCTGTAGCCACTGAGGAGGACTTTGATGAGATCATGGCAATGAGCCAGGACATCTATGGAGGCCTTGACTACCTGCCTACCAGATACACCAGCTGGCTGCAGGAGACCAACCGCATAGTTATACTGGCACGCAAACAAGGAAAAGTGGTGAGTTGAATTAGCAGCATGATAACGCACAAAATACGTAGACCTTCCATCTTATATTACATTTCAGACATTGGGTCTGTTTTTCTTTTAGCATGAAAACTAGAGCACTTCAAAAGTGGTTGGCACAATTGTTTGTGGATTTTGACATATATTTTTTGCTCTTAAGAGCCGATCTTGACAGGTACAATATCTGGGGTGATCATAAGAGGACAGGTCTAATGTCAGGTGTTAACCACATTAACATTAAAGGTGTGGGAGACTTTCGTGACCAATTTTTCATCAAATCTGTAAAACCTCAGTCATATCCTAAGTATCATGAATCTGTAAGTCTTTCTGTGATTACTCACCTGAATCTCTTGCATTACGGTGAACAATTTCAAAGTGCCATCCACCACAAAAAAACCATGTGTTTACAGAGTCGAGAGGTAACTCTGGCATCTTTGGAACTTTGTCGCGACGTGCATTGTGGGAAGTGAAGGCTTGCGCTGCCGCTGTCAAGAGCCTGACAGCAGCAGCGCGACCATATATTATATGGATGAAAAAAACACGACGCGGAAACGGCTGAAACACGGAAACAGCAGGAGGAATATGCATAGAGCAGGCATGTCCAAAGTCCGGCCCGGGGGCCAATCACGGCCCGCGGTCAGATTTTATACGGCCCACAGCTTGGGTTTTATATTATATTATTTATGGCCCGTTTGGACTGTTGAACAGACTACATGAATCATAAAAGGTTCAAAATGCAGTTTCTCCTTTCACCTCATGGTGGCAGCACCACTAACTCTATCTGGCTCTGTGACTTTGCCGTGAACCTTTTTCGCTAATTTCTAACCATGGCGCCTGTAAATAAAAAAACGAAAGTTGACAGTGAGGGCCGCTGCTTCCAGGAGAGATGGGAATTACAATTTTTTTTTCACTGAAAATCGAGGTGATTGTGTTTGCCTAATTTGTCAAGAGACTGTTGTCTTGTTTAAGGAATTCAATGTAAAGAGACAGGAGCAGACAAAACATGCTAACGCATATGACAAGCTAGCAGGGAGTGAGCGCTCTGAAAAAGTGAAGCAAATTCAAGCTGCTTTAAACTCACAACAGTGACTCTTCATGTGAACCTGGGAGTTCAATGAATTCGCCACCAAGGCAGGCTACCAAGTTGCCAGGTTAGTTGCCTGTCACTGCTGGTGTTATGTACTTGTAGATGTGACACAGAATATTACTTTCTGAATGATTTTGTGAAAGACAAGAGTAAGAGTCATATGTTTTCATCTTAAACGTTAACAGACTTTGTATTACTGAGTAATATATGAGTAATGATTACTCATATAAGTCATGTTTAAAATGAATGTGGGGTTAAGATTTTTATCAACTTGGAAGTTTAAGATACTCTATACAGTTTGCTCTATGTTATCTGACTCCAGATGTGAAAGGAAGGCAGAACTGTTTTGTTTTGTTTTTTTAATTTGTTCACACCTGAGTGGCTTAGATTTGGTTACATTGCCATTTTAAAAAAATGATATTGTGACAATGAAAATAAAATTGTTGTAGAACAGCGCATTTATATGTAATTTTTACTGTTTAAAAAATGTCTGAAGGGACCACTGGCCCCTGGCAATGTCCACATTATCAGATCCGGCCCTCTTGAAAGAAAGTTTGGACACCCCTGGCATAGAGGGAAGGGAGCTCCTGCCGTTTCCGCCTCGTGTCTGTAGCAGCTGCCGTTGCCAGACAGCGGCACGAACCGGTGTTTCCCATAATGCACATCGCAACAAAATTCCGAAGATGCCCGAGTTACCTCCCAGTTCTGCTTATGAACAAAGGGTTTGTTTATGGTGGATGGCACTTCGAAATTGTTCACCATAATACAAGAGATTCAGGTGAGTAATCACAGAAAGACTTACAGATTCGTGATACTTAGGCTATGACTGAGGTTTTACAGACTTGATGAAAAATTGGTCACGAAAGTCTCCCGCATCTTTAAGGACATTGGAGGACACTGAGATCTGATTAGTCAGACCATATTCAGAGATGATCTGGGGTCACTTTCTTTTATGTGTCATGAATAAATGAGTAAGCAGTCTTTCACGTAAACACAATAAATGAGTAAGCAGTCTTTCACATAAACACAATAAATGAGTAAGCAGTCTTTTAATGTGGTCCCAGACACCATGTATATGAATGTCAGGGCATCAATGACATTATATTAAAGTGTTTTAAAGGTGTATTTCTCGGTGCTTCAAAGGGGTAGACATGCCTTAACACATCAGAAAGATGTTCCTTTTTTACTTTTTTCCACTAGGAAACAGAACAAGTGCAGTTTGTGTAATGCATGAATGATTTATACCCTTAAAAATCCAACCACTAACACATACACCTTGACAGAGAGGCAATAAAATAAATAAAATGGTTGAAGTTGTCATATTAATATTTAAAATATGTTGTGCAGCAAGTAACAGGCAGGAAAGCATTCCACCTTACAAGCTACTATCGTCTTTGAGTTGCACATGGGATTACATTTGCTAAGAAACATTATAAAGCCAGGTTCTTAAAATTGAAGTCAATGTACAGTCGTGGAAAAAATTATTAGACCATCAAAAGTCATCAAAAACAATGGTTATGCAATCCAGTACTAATTCCTGTGTGTATCATGTGACTAAAACAGACAGAAAAGAAAAAATGGAATGCCTAAAAGCACTGTTTTTGTCAGTACAATGCCATAGATATTGATATAAGAACTGAAGTGATTTTCAAGAAAACCATGGAAAATGGATAGATATCAGCTCTGAAATTAAACTACTATGAGCTATTTTTGTTGTTATCATTATATTTGTCCAAACAAATGTACCTTTAGTTGTACCAGGAATTAAAATGAACAAAAAAATCAAAGAAAACAAGGGTGGTCTAATATTTTTTTCCGCAACTGTATGTTTAGCTTGTAGATCACAGCTGTTATTTTTTGGGGTTTTTTTTGCATAAAGCACAGGTAATTACTTGAGCCACATTCTAATGGCAGGTGTGAACATACATTCATAGTGCTGTCCACTTATGATGCATGTGATTGTACAAAGACGGCCTTAATGGATGTAATATATGTCTGCCCCGACAAAAAACATCTGCCAAACACTGCTTCATTGCAATTTTCGCACATTAAGTTTGAACATATGCCCAAGAGCAGATGTCTTAATTCACTTTTCATTTACAGTCATTTACAGTTCAAGCTTTTTTTCGTTCTCTGGCTTTCTTCCACCATTCAAAGACATGCACCATCCAGGACCATGCAAGACATGCAATTGGTCAAACTAAATTGCCAGTAGATGTGAAAGTGAATGGTTGTTTGTCTGATTAACTGGTAACATGTCCAGGAGGTACCCCACTGTTGCTTGATGGTACTTGGTATAGGTGCTAGCACCCCCATGACCGTCTCAAGGATTAAGAGGTTCAGAAAACGAATGCTTCTCTTGCTTCTTAATTGTTTCAGCTGTTGAGTTGATGCTTTGTGATTCATTCTGTTTGGTCCTCTTCTTCTTGTGGTCCTTTGCAGATTGCACTGGAGTCAGTGTGTGTGATTGACGATGGGGAGACTATGCTCGTGGAAGGTCTTCGTGTTGCCCCCCAGGAGCGTGGTAAAGGTGTGGCTGGTGTTCTGCTGCGCTTTTGCTCCGAACTGGTTAAATCCAAGTACCCAGATGTTAAAGTAGCCCGCCTGACCCGGGATGATCAGCTTGGACCCAAAGATTTCCAGAAGTACCGTGTTATAACCAAGCAGGTACCAGCAACAATATCAGATCAGAACTCCTCTCACTAATTTGGGGACCATCTATTGTTCTTTTGTCTTCCTACTTGTTTGTTTCTCAGCTTTGTCAATTCACACTGTAACCTTCTTCTACTTAGGGCATCATGTTGGTGCGCTTTAGAGCTGAAGACCTCAAGCTCCGACTGTCTGAGCTCGGCCTAGGTGCCGACATTCAGGCGTCTCTTTCCAACTCCTCATCTAGCTCCCCTCCAGTGCGTCTTGACCACACAGCCATCGAACGCCTTTACCTGACCACAGACCTAATGAAGGGTGTTCTTCCTAATTCCACCATCATTCAAGACTGGCAGCCATTCAAGCCTCTGCCGAGTAACATGGCCATCTTGCTGAAGAAGGACATTGACTGGATGGTAGATGATGGGACCAACCCCACTGTGGCCAGCCTTTGCACCTTCCCTTTTAGGGTGCCCATTGGAGATGATTGGTAACTATCCTTCCCTTGTTTTTACAACGCTACATCTCAGAGTGTTAGGGTTAGACTTCACCCTCTGTATGACACTGACATGCACTAAAATTCAACAAGGAGCTGACAAGGCAGATGTGGATGTACCAGGAGTTGTTCAGGGACATCCCCAGACCAGAGAGACCAGAGAATCACAAGACACCCATGCAGAATCAGGGTCTTACAGGGTTAGTTTGCAGTCTTTGTCCTGCTTTGCCATCTGAGAAAATTCCCTTTGCAAATAACAATACAGACTTATGTAAGTATATGTCACAGTATATTTCAAGTATTTTTGCCTCCTTGCTTTCCCATCAGATAGCCCTTTCTGATAGTAGCCAAAGCTCAAAGCCAACAGAGCCACTGTAGAAAAGTATTTTACCATATACAATCACTGCCTTGTAGTTTTTTGTGCTATTGCAAGACTTAAGTGAATTAGCATGTTAGTCGCATCAAACAAACACTGTAACTGATTGATGTTAATGGTAAGACAGGCCTGCCTCTGCATCAGTGATACCCATGACTGGAACCCTCAGGTTTCTGTCAGTACCAGGTCTTGTGACCAGGACACAAATGATAAACTTTTAAGATTTTGGTGACCAGTGATGATCTCACTAAACACATTTTTTTCTGTTAATCAAGATTTGATTTGCCAACTATGAACCAACTTTAACACAAATGTGTAACTGGATAAAATACATTCTAATTAGACTTTATATCCAAAAGTCAACTTTAAATGCAGTCTCTGGAGCACAGTGAGGGTTTTTTTTTTCCTCAAAATAATCATTATATAAATCTGGACAAGCGTGGATCTAAATTGTAACTTAACTAGTGACTAGTTAGTGGAGGTATACAACTGTGGGGTAGTAATTCTTGTTTCCAAAGGAGTTTATAGACTTTAAATAGACTAACAAAATGGCTTCCCATTGGAAAATGACTGTGTTCTGATGGGAGACTATTAACATAAAATTTTGTATACAAATTAGAAAACACCTAAATAGCTGACTCTATATTAGCATTGATCTGTCAAGATTTGGGATAATTTTGAAACAGGCAGTAGTGTGAAAACAATTTTCACCCATGAAATGCTAATTTGTATAAATACCAGGACTGATGTTTCTCTTACTGTGAGAAACAACAACTGTCGTAAGAAAGTATTGTGGCAAGTACTATATACAATGAAATTTTCACCACAAGGCATTAGTATTGTATGTTTTTTTGTAAATAATGTATTTTAACTGTCTCATGCGTTTGTAAACTAATTCTTTTTACTAAATATATCCACGTTTGATACAGGTATTACCTGAACATTGACATGTTCGGTAAAGACCTGAACCTGGCTCGGCAGCAGTTCTTGTGCCACCTGCAGCGCCACACCGCTACTCTGAAGGGTCATGTGATGTGCCAGATGTTCCTGGACCCGCCTCTGTGGAAGCCCATGACTGAATTCTGCCAGAGCACCTTAAGAGTGGATCTGGTGAAGGAGTACACCGAGCAATGCGTAGTGGAGTCAGATATGGTGTAGTAGAAGGTGGAAAGAAAGGTGAGATTAGAAAGGAATGAAAAAACGATCTAGGAAACAAGTAATGAACTCGCTTAATTATACTTAACAAAAAAAAGAACTCTATAGAATAGAAAGCAAGCAAACAAATTTAATTCATACAAAACAAAGCAAGTATTGAAGTATCCGGTAATTTTTAATCAACGACATATGCAGGATGTGGACACAAAATCATAAAAGTCACCGGTGTTTCACTTCAACACTTACGGACTTGTTTTTGTTTGGGTGTTGATGCTACTTTATATTTAAGGCTGTAGTTTTGGTGTTCTGTTTTGTGCCCAGAGAGAACACTATTACCTCTTTAAATAGAGACTGTAGTCTACTTGGTTTGATGCTTTCAAGGATTCTTTATTTTCATCCATCATGAGCCATGAAGAACGAAATATAGAGCTCAGGTCTCAGTAAAAAAAAAAAAAAATTAACAGCAAGTCAACCATTTTGAGCTTCAATGCACACTCTCAGACCTCCATGCACATCAGGTTGGGCTGAAGGGGTTATATTATATACCCCTGTAACGGCCTGCATCAACAGTGCAACATCTGGAAAAGAAAAAAACAGACTAAAATTGCATAGTCAAACCAAAATGGCTGACTTGCTCGTAGAGTACAAATTTGAGCTATTTCTGCTGAATTTAAAAAAAAAAAAAAAAAAAGTCAAGGCAAAAGTCTTTATGAAAAACTCAACATGTTTTCATTTCAGTTGTCTTGATGAAACTGACCAAATCTTAAGCTTTAGGTGTAATTCTGTAGTTGAAGCACAATGCTTGTATATGGCAAAAACACCACAAAAGTTGCATATTCAAAACAAAATAGCATCAGGTTTAGGGCAGGGGTGTCAAACTCAATTTAGTTCAGGGGCCACATTCGGCTAAATTTGATCTGAAGTGGGCCAAACCAGTAAAATAATAGCATAATCATACAAAAATAATGTCAACTCCAAACTTTTCTCTGTTTTAGAGCGAAAAAAGGAAATTTACAATATGGAAAGATTTACATCTACAAAGTATCCTTTCAAAAGAAGTGAATAACATGAACAAACTGAAAAAAATAAGTGTAATTTTAACAATATTCTGCCTCAGTTTATCATTTACACATGTACATTATAACTTACAGATCACAGCTGGTCTACAAACACACAAAACATTTAGTAACAAGTGGAATATTGTTAATGTTAAAATTGTACTTACTTCTCTTAAGACATTTCAGGTTGTTCATATTTGTTCAGGTTATTCACATTTTTTGCAAAATTATACTTTGTTTTAGAGTAAATACATGAAAATATTTACATTTGCAAAGAGAAAAATTTGGAGTTGTCATTATTATTATTATTATTATTATAGTATTTGACTGGTCCTGCCCACTTCAGACTGAATTGGTCTGAGTGTGGAACCTTGTTAATTTTTTATTGTAATTTTTGCATTTCACAAATTCATTCCAAGGGCCGGACTGGACCCTTTGGCCCGGGCCACATGTTTGACACCTGTGGTTTAGGGTATGGCTCCAAGAAGGGTTTTCCAAAATGGGGTACTTTGAAGTGTAACTTCATGGGGATTGATTTTTAAAATCTTTCAGGTGGTTCTGTTGAACCATTTTAGCATTTTATAAATTTCACAAAGTCTGGAATATGTTACTGTCATACTGGTGCAATGGAACATGGATACAGTCCAACACCTTAAATACAAAGTTTAACCATCACCCTAAAAGTAAACATTAAATTAAGGTGGAATGCATGGATTACAGATGTTTATGACATTGTGTCCACTTTCTTTATATGTTATGATAAGGAGGTGGGTAGTGCATCAAAAGAAACATTCTTATATTTAGTTGTTGTGATGTAACCTAACCCTACAAACAATGAACATCCAAATGATATTCCTTGAAAACAGAAAACACACACCCTTAAGGCATCTCAAATCTCAATCTGTAAATACGATACTTCTAAATATGTACACAAGCTGAGTTAGGTTACTGAATCTGCACAACTCTAAAGGCACTTTATTAAAACTAAACAGGAAGGTTGTGTCTATTTTACAGTGAAACAGGATAGTGTAGAGTCAAATCAAATCAAGATAATGTTTAGATCCCATCACTCTGGTGATGTTGGCTGCATCATTTAAGAAGCTATAACCTTAGGATCATCGTCAATAATTGCAAACCTACAAAAACACCATTGAAACGAACATACTCGGTCACAAAATCGCTAACAAATTATCCTTGGTTAAGCTTTTGTCTTAGCGTTTGTCTTTTTTTTGTTTGTTTGTTTGTTTCAAAACTTTAACTGTAAATATACAGTATGTTACTAATTTAACATTTTCATATAAATGCTGCAATAAAATGTTAACAAAACTCTTAACTTTTGAAACTGTAAGTGAAACCTAGGCATACTTTTGTAGATTCCTGAAAGAGCAAAATGCTAACTGTTGAAATTGTTTTGACTACTGACTACTACTTATTGTTGGCTTCAGCTAATAGAGGAGGGAAGAAGGGGAAGGAAAATAACTTTTACAATTAACAAAAAACAGTTTGTTTTATTTTAGTCACTACTAGAAATTGCTGGTCAGTTTGAGTGTCCATGACTAGACAAAAAGGTTGTTATAGCGAGCTGTCTACTTCATTCATTATCTACACCGAGTCATGTTATTGTGGATTATACCATGGCCAAGGAATATAGTTGATATTCAATTGTTCATAGTCAGCAGTGTATATACAATTATTACACAGGCTGCTGGTGATTTACAACTAAGAACAATCTAACCCTAATCAAGTGGATATGTATTTACTTTCACCTGGTTTGAGACCTGGTGAACGTGAAAACCATAGAAAAAGTCACATCAGTTTCATCAAACCATGTGATCTCAACACTTTAAACCATTCAGTGTGACACTCACGAAAAACACTCATTTGTTAACCTCCACCCAACCCCTCTCAATTATTAAGATTTCCTGCAAATTGCCCAAAATGTGCATATTAAACCACCACGGAAAAAAATGATGTAATGTAACAGGTTAACTTACTTGGCTCGGATGCTACCATACAACCCCTAACGCTAACGTTAGCTGTTGTATAACACTAAGTTTTACTTTTGTAAAATGAACTGAGGTCTCTATTCATTGCCTGGTCATTTGGAAAACAGTAAAATCATAATATTTCAGTTTGATTTTAACCCATAAAGACCCAAACATCCACTGGTGACTAAAATTTTTATTGATCTAAAGTGTCTAATACCTCTTGATTGACTAAACCTTTCAATACATGTAAATAATTGGTGTAAAATGCAGTTTGTCGTCTTTTCATGGTCATCAAATATGATACATTTGGACGTTCAGAGGCTCCATAGTTACCATGGAAACACCGTCATCTTCTACAACATTGATTCACCAGTAAAACTCATGGAGTTGGATCAATGACAGTGGATGGAAATGGTTGGTTTATGTTCAGTTCATGATATATTTTACTGGAAAAAGTCGCTTTTTGTGCATTTTTCTCTGTTTTTAATGTAATAATGCTTAACTTTAATCTGAGCTTTTATGAACATCTACATGATCAGTACATTAAGTACAGGAAAATACATGATTTAAATGATAAAATGCAAAATATAGAGATTCCTCTTATGATAAACAGTGATACATCACTTAAGAAAGGTTAGGTATAGAGAAAATCTGACACAAAAGTAGCACTGGGTCTTTATGTTTTAAGGGGCTTTGAATAAATGTCACATAAGTGTATGAAAGTAAAGCGCATCCTGCATTTGAACAAAGAAAATTATGAAAAAATAATCTTAGTAGACGGACACATTTGTTTTTACGTTCAGTTATTGATATCTTTGCTGAAAATGTGACTTTATCTTCAGTTTTCTCTGTTTTGATATAATAGCCGTCGAAATTAACTCTGAGTTTTCATGAACATCTACATTAAATATAGAAAATTAAATATTAAAAAAAATACATGATGTACAATTAAAAATGCAAAACACTGAACATAATATTATAATAAATGGTGGTAAATCACTTAAGAAAGGTTAAATAAAGAGAAAAATTCATTTGAGAACTGCCGCAAAAGTAGCACTGGGTCTTTATGGGTTAAAAATGCAGCAGTGTGACCTTCCCACCCTTTTGCGACAACCAAAGAAAATAGTCATTGTGTCTTAAAGTGGTCTAAAGTGTTGACATCATGCACTAGTAGCTACAGTTAACTTAACGGAGTTCGCTAACATCAGCAAACGAGTGACTCCCAGCACAACACAGACTCAAACTCTACACATAAGCACACCTGAATGTACCGTAGTGTACCTTTAGCCGACGCTCTACAGCTGAAGAGCCGCTGATATGGTTGTAACACTATTCAGTTGGTGAGTGGCCATGGTATAGAACAATAATATACTAGAGTATGATCAGTTAGCAGATAATGGACTACGTGGAAAAAAAAACTGCACCCAGTTCAGACCCGACATGCGACTGCAACCACAGGCTACAAAGCAGAACAAAAGTTTCAAAACCTCCGGGTCAGTAAAAACAACATTTAAGAACGAGTGTCTAACATTGTGTTCAAAACTCTCCTGACTCTTCCTACTATCTCCCTTTAAACGCATGTGATATAGACCTGTTATCGTCAGCCTGACATGAAAATCTATAAGGAAAACATCTTTTTTTTTTTTTTTTTTTTTATTAATTTTGTTTTTTTTTTTGGAACAATTTCAACTCTCCTGTTGCCTTTATCAGCTTTTATCTTGACTTGGACTGCCACCGTTTTCGTATGCAACAGTCAAGGTGAGACAGTGGTTTGGGCCAATTTCTGAAGAACATAGGTGTCAATTTTTAAACGATACATTTTTAGGAAGGACCGACAATGGCCACTGTTGCTAACATTTTGCAGGGAATATAACAAAGAAAAGGACAGTTATTCTTTTTTTTTTTTTTTTTTCCTATTGTTTCTAACCAAAGAAACTCATATAAGCTGATGCAGTTTAATTTGCTGCCAGAAGTGAACATGGAAAGCTGAAGAGGCCATGGGTGTGATGAGATTTATGTGTTGTTTTCTTGTGATCAGGGGTCCTAAACTACCAGAAACTACTAGGGTAACAGGGGAAGGAAGAATGTGGGTGGTTTAGGGCAGAGCTTTTATGACTTTTCTAAAGCCTTGTGCATGCCATCTGAGTGCTGGGACATTTCTTGTTCATAATATTGTCAAGTTGATGCGCGCGCACATAGAACTGAGAAATTCGGCAGGTGTTTTCCACCACATGGTACTGGTTCAAGTTTGATTGATTGATTTGATTGATTTAGTGATTTATTCCGAACATGCGATAAAATTTAATTTATATGCAAACTTGCAAAACATACTTAATAATACAAATATCAAGAATCATAACAATCTTAGAAGAACAGCACAATAGTTCCATTTACAAAAAGGGGTGGGAAGAAGTGCAATTTATTTAATCCCACCCTCTCTCCCTAAAATATTATTAATAATATATATGTCCTTCCTTTTACATTACTCTTCTATATTTATATATCTATTCACACACACACACACATACACAAACTCATTCATCCATATACACATACATACGTTTATGCATATACACAACATACAAATATATATCGATTAAAATTTACTTAGGGGGTCAAACGAGTGGCCATTTTTGTCCAAAAAAAAAAAAGTAAGTAATGCATAGAACTGTGTTGAAATAATGCTAATCCATTTGTGCACAGACTACTGATATTATTTGACAGTGGAAGCTCTATTTTCATAAATATTGGATTGGGAATAGCACGTGTATGTGAAAACTTTTGCTGGTGGACAGACGTGATATTACCCATGATGATCTGGTCAGTACCAGTACTTTATTAGTAATAAACTTATATACTTACTATTGCTAATTCTCCTCTTATTCATAAATGTTAGTATTTTGGATCTAAAACAATAACAGCTGACACAAAAACACAAAATGTGGCAGTGGACGGATGTGACATGGTTGTTACAGATCCCATCATACTGATGCTCGGCAGCCATGTCACCGTTTCCACTAATGATCCCTGTGCAAAACTAGTATCAGAATTATTTATTGTATAGTTTATCATCAGACTAAAGAGGAAATAACAATATAGAATTGTTATTTCTTTATAAAAATGCTTATTATTAGAAAACTGTTGATTTAAAAAGTGACGTGTGACATTCTTAATGTATGTATTTGCGTAACCTAAGCAGGATGGATCAGCACCATACTCCATATTGCAAGCTATAAAAAGAAAATGTGCTATGTAGTATATAATCTTGTACAAAAAATTGGGGAATCTAAAAGAATAGAATATTTGTTTTTCAGGTAAATTCAGTTCAAATATAACTTGGCCATTTGTGACATGAAAATATAGCATTAATTGTGATGAAATTGGACATTTTTGAGCTGAAAACATAGTTCATATGACCATCAACATGTTGCAACAGAACTGAAATCCTGTAAATTTGCATAACTTGCATTTACCAACACAGAGTTCCTTTGGGGATTCACTTATGTTGATTTCTTATGCACAAAGACAGAAATAAGACCTCTAAGCAAATTTTAGCTGACATACACACATACAAATACACATGTAATCTTATACCAATGCGTTTCTTAGTTGTGCTGATGAAGAAATAAACAAATAATTACTCAAAGAAGGAAATATATAAATAAACAACAGTGAACATATGGTGACAATTAAGTTCATTTTGGGTTTCAGTTACACAAAATTTGTCCATTGTACCTGGTATCTTTTTTTGGCATTGCATCTGAAGAGGATTTGAATGTGATGTGGAGTTTACGCAAACTGACTGATAAGAAGTGATATTCAGAGAATAAGGTGGACATGCAGAGGGTTGATGGGTAATTTGATTGTAAACACTAGGTTATTGACATGTTAAAATGTCCCTTGTGTCACAAAATCATTCAACACTCTTGGTAGATTCACTTAATAACTGTTTTTGGTTCATGGTACAAAACAGTAAAATGTGGAAAAAGCAGCAAAAAGACTCAGATTAAATACTTTAGTTTCTTCTAATTTATTGCTTGCACAGACTGGTAGGAGAAACAAATGAAAGTGAATGGGAAAGATGCAGGAAAGAACAGGAAAAGCTGATATTCAGTTTTATAGAATACCAGGATGGCTTTTCAAGATAACAGGTATTAAAGTTCCAACCACACTGGACCACTACAACACACACATTTAAGAATTATTTACAACAGGGAGAGCTGATTGTCTTTGACAGTCAAAACACAATAAAGCATTTGAATCCAGACCATGTTTGGATCTGATTAAATACAGTCACTAATAAGGAAACTCTCAAACGGAGAATTTTTTTATTCATATGCAGGGGCACCGCTACCGATTATGGGCCCCATGAAAACATAATCATTGTGGACCCTACATAAATTCCCTATCTTCTCAATTTGTCGGATGAGGGGGGGGTTAAATATATGTGGGGGTGCGCTCCATAAACAACGTCACTTATTATACTGTGAAAATGAAACTTAACATGCACTCACCGTTCGCCTGACGACTTCTACGCCTCTCTTACATGAAATTTTCACAACTTCCATATCCACTGGGCCCCCTCCACTGCTCTAACACAAATGAATTTGTCATGTTTACCCCCTCTTATCGGTGCCCCAGTCCATATGACACAGATTAGACCCACTGTTCTTTAAGGCCCTGTCCATACCAAGACAGTTTCGGTCGTATCCGTAGAAGTTTAGTATCGGATAGGCCATTACTTTCACCATAAGATGGATGTTTTTGTAAACAAGTAACTTCAGTTAACTTACTGATGCTAGGATACATGCTACATCCAGCTTAAGGAAAGGTTATTCTGGTATGTTTTGGTATGTCTGCTGTTGGAAATAACTAAAGTAACCTAGTACCAAAGGCAAGTTGATCCAGTACCATGTGGTGGACAAAAGTCAGTAGTGAAAAAAGTCATTTATTTCTCTTGTATAATCAGGTCCAGGCAAAAAGATAAACTGAATATGATGTTCTAGTATTCTTATGCTGAAGATCTAAATCCTGACTCTGGGCTTGAGGGGAGTCATGACCAAAACGACTTAAGGTTATAACACAGACCATCAAGTAACTGGAGAACTTAACCTTGAGGGTCACCATGACTCATACCTATATCCCATCAGTCCATATGTGTCCATTCTGTTGTTGTTGGCAGCTATTTACAGCCAAAGTGTTCACTTTGCAGTAGGATTCAGGTTAAATACAGGACCACAGACAAATTTAGCCTATTTTTGTCCTTATGAAAGGTCCAGTGTGTAAGACGTACGGGACTATATGTGCAAAAATGCAGTAGTTGTCTAAGCCTGTTTTCTTTAGCTTAGACTGGGTCATTTATTTGAACAGATGGTCCCCAGATGGTCCATGTAGTCCATCTTTTGGAAGCGATATGTTTCTATAGTAGCTATAATAGCTCACCTTTTTAACACCTCTATAACCAAAAGGTTCAGAACAGATACACCTCAAACTCAACATTCCATGCCATTATATCTTACACACTGAACCTTTAAGTCAGTACAAAGGTTATGTTGATTTTTTTGATCTCAGAAAAACAAGAAAACAAGGCTTGATATTTTTTTAGCTCCAGGTAACTTCTTTATGATCACACAAGAGAAACAACACAAAACCAATCCTCTTTGCCCATGTACTCTGCTGCCTTCTGATGATGTGTGTGACGATAAAGATTGAAAATGTCTTTATGTAGTGATGAAGAATAGTGCAGAGGCAGCCAGTCTCCACCCCCACCCCCACCCCCACACACACACACACATACACACCGTCAGTATCGTAACCTAGACCTGAGTCATCTTTGAAACTTACTTTGTACAATAAGCTGGATATTTTCCTTTCAATCAAACACATCCTCTACCGTGTTTTCATAGCCCTTACATTCATCAGATTATGAAAACTCTACCCTTTAACTTATTTTGTTGTTGTTGTTATAATTTTGTGTGCATGTAAATACTGTGGTGCTGCAGCTGCAGCTCTTCTAAGTTCAAACTTGAATGGCCTCATTTTGAGGACAGAAAAAAAGTGGCCAGACTTTAACTTGTCAATTCATCACTGAAAACCCTTTTTTCCTAAAATAAATAAATACATAAAATTTCACAAGTGTTTGTCCACTGATCTGATATCTTCTCTTTGGCCACTTCTTGTGTTATTTTAAAAGGGAAAGCAGGTTTTTTTGTTTTTTGTTTTTTTTTTCTTATGTACAATTTACAATCAGTTGTCAAACTCTGATCGGTGAAGGTGCCAATACACTCCGTCAGAACTGTCAGTCAAATGATTGAAGTTTCACATCCCATGTCCAACGGCAACTGGTCAGATGTGTAAATGTGAGAATAAGGCCATGGTTTTACTTCTCTCTTATCTGGCTTCTTGAATTGCTTTTACAATCTATTTTTTGTCACTTTTCAAATTAAAGTGCACCACAAAAATGCATTCTTATTACAGCATGTCTCTATGCTTAAATGCTAATTGGTTGGTTACCAAGGCAAACTCAAATGACATGTAAACCAAATAAGGTAAGACAATATAGTGTATGAATGCTTTTCCTATGTTTTCTTGTTATTAAAGCCTCAACATACGTCAAATGAACAATAAGACATGAGCTAAAAAGCAGGCAGTTCCAGTCTAGCAAAATTTGGGTGAGAGATGCTTTTCAAAGTATTTACAAATGATAAATAATAGAACCATTCCATGCATCTCAATCAGAATTCACACTCTAATAATGATTACATTTGGCTGCTTAAAAACTGTAAACACTGACAACTACAAAAAGGAGTAGAATATTAGGATTTTACAAGGACCCGTTAATATAACAAAAGTCTAAAAGTGAATAAAATAAAATAAAAAACATGATACCTACTGTAGTAAGTAGAGGTAAGTTCATATGGAATGACTCAATGGTTTTAGCTTCAATAATGTTAAATTAATTCATAATATGAGTAGGAAGGAAGACATATCAGTACACATTTGTTTAGTTTTGCCAGAGTTTAGGCTCCACAGACAGATAAATGTCCACCCAATGAAATGATCGGAATATTTTTTAACATGACATTTATCATGATTTTCCCAAACTATTTTAAATCACAAATCGGTTTTACACAGCTGACGAGATTTATTCTATATAGGCACAAGGCATAATTTCTAAATTTAGAGTAGGATCAAAGTTGAGGTTAAAAAAATAACAACTTTGACAAGAAAGTCCAATTTTTATGATAAAAGTTAAATGTTGTCCAACACACGTGCAAAAATCACCCTAATTGTGTTGCAGTATGTTTTTAGCTCACTATTTGGTTACAGCTGGTTTGAATGAAATGTATTTAATTTAAAAAAAAAAAAGAAACAAAACTTGCATTCCGTCGTGTCTAAACTCAAAGGTAACATTAATTGTGCCTTTTTCTTAAATCCCAGGCACTGATGTAAATTACTAGCATTTTCATGTAAGTCTAGAACAAACTGTCAATCTCAGGCTTGTTGCTAAGAGACCTGACAGACAGTTCTGATAAGCAGAGCCTTCTGTTGTTGCATTAGCGACACGGAAAGTTGTGTCGGAGTCTGTTTTGTGCTGGGATCTAGTCATTTGTTGACGTGAGCTAACACAATTTCTATAGTCGCAGGGAAAATTATTAGACCATCCCTTGTTTTCTTCAATCTATTGTTTTTTTTTTTTATTATTCACATTTTTATTCAGAACAGTCTCATAATATATTATACAGGACATCAATGATACAAAGTACACTGTTCTCTTTTTTTTTTTTTTTTTTTTTTTGAGAAGAAAAAAAGGGTATCAATAATGCTCACTGAAAGGAAGATAACGAGAAAAAAAGGTAATATAAGCATTTCTGGTTCATTTTAATGCCTGGTACAACTAAAGGTACATTTGTTTGGACAAATATAATGATAACAACAAAAATAGCTCATAGTAGTTTAATTTCAGACCTGATATCTATCCATTTTCCATGTTTTCTTGATAATAACCAAAATCACTTCAGTTCTTCCATCAGTATCTATGGTATTGTACTGACAAAAACAGTGCTTTTAGGCATTCCATGTTTTCTTTTCTGTCTGTTTTAGTCACATGATACACACAGGAGTTAGTACTGGATTACATAACTATTGTTTTTGATGACTTTTGATGGTCTGATAATTTTTTCCACAACTAAGTTAATAGCTGTCTGTTGCCTACAGAATGCATAGTGATTACTATGTCAAGGATATGGGTAGTTTTTTTTTATTATAAATACTTCTTTTCTCCTCCTGTACACCAGCAACCATATGCAACACTAGCTACAAAACTAAACAAAAGAGCAGCCTTTAGCACAACAGAGACTCCAGCACAAACGTTACAAAATGACATGAGCACAAATAATATATAATATTTTCTAGAGAATGTAATATTCATGTATACCAAATCCATATGAAGACAACAGAATATCATAATTATTGATCTGAAAAGTTAAATCTATAGAAAGTGAAAGAAAAAATTCCTTCACAAGCTAGCTATTTCATGTTGAGACCTATTTTTGGTTATGTAGGGGAAAAAAATAAATCTTTTTATAGATTAGTAACAAAATAATCTTAAATTCCAATGAAGCCATGCTTAAGCAGAGGGTTAAATGCTTACTTTCAGAAATTTCCATTGGTTTAGCTCATTTGATTAATTAGTGATTTAAAAAAAAACATGTTTTTTGAGAAAAGTGAAATTCCCTACATAACCGGCACCATCTGATATTCAAATGCTTAAAAAAGCAATTCACACCAATTTTTCAGACAAAATGATTTTTTATAATGATAAAAGGGTGTATAAAAGGTTATAAAACTATACTGAAAATAGAAATATATGATTGAGATTTCAAATTATAGCAATGATAAGTTATGGTATTATTCATTCTTAGAGAACTTTCCGAGGGACTGAATTTAGTTCATATAAAATGTTCCGTAATTTTCTTGAAAATCCTTTTTTGGCAAAAATTTTAATGGATTTAGAAACTTAAGATGTTGTACTACTGAACTACAAAAAGTTTGAAATCATTATCTCAATTCTAATATTATGATTCAAAGTCAATAGGCACATGACTTGACCCAATAACAATAATAATAATAAAAAAAAACATTATTAACTCCTTACTATAACCATGAACAGTCATTAAATGTGATTAGATAAAGTTAAGACATGTCACTAATAAGTCAGACAAATCCTAACACAGAGGATGTATTTGATGAGGAGGAAAATAAGACCGCAACAGTTGACTTTATAGTTACTTATCCATTCATTTGTGCATTCAGTCGAACAAATAAATCCCAGTTAATCAGGGAAAAGGGAAAGTGTTTCATACATGTTTCCAGGATGACCTCAAACTCATCTAAACGCACAAACCTCCGACATGCGTATCAGATACCGTTGGTGAGAAAGACCTCTCAATTTTACCCGTTTGTATTTCGTCGCTGAATGTACATGTATCGTGTGCTTAAAGAGAAACTCAAATAAGTGCCAAATTTTAGCTGGAATGCTCGTATATTTTCCACCTATGAAACATTCTGAAAAAGCAGCTAATTTGTATCAGCTTTATCATGAGCAATCTTTTTTAGTTACAAATGAGGAAAATGTCCCTATTTCTTTTTTACCCATAGCACAAAGAAAAACATGTGATACCAGTGGTTAGCGCTACGCTCACTTACTGAAATCTTTTTTTTTTGTTTGTTTGTTTGTTACCTATAGCACTTTGTTTGTGATGACTGTATACACTGTATACAAGTGATTAAAAGACAATGTGCTGCGGACCCTACATCGTTTATATGATAGGGTTGATTATGTATTAAATTACTATATGTTTTAAGACTGTACAAGCCATTGAGTTAGTGGGAAAAGCAGCATGCACTTTAGTTGTCTTTGGCAATAACAGATAAGCTCCCATCTACTGTAAAGACGCATCTACTGCAGTAAACAAGTGTTTGTGTCACACATTTCAATGTTCAGAAAGCAATCAGTCAGATAAGGGATAAGCCTTTTTCTGTCACTTTGTTTCTGTGAAACTACAACATTTTCACCATATTCAGTGCAGTGGCATTAAGAGATTTTGTCTTCAAAATGCAATGAGAGGTTGACCTTTGACTGCGATTTGAAAGAGTAATGCTGGTTTGAAATAGGCAGAGACAAAACAAAAAATAATAACAATAATAATAGTAATGAGAAACGTTCAGTATGTTAGTTTTAAATACTTGATGTGAGTAATTCCATTTTGTGAAACCCTGTGCTTTTACATTTCAGAGGAAAATGCTGCCCCTTTTCATTTCACCACATTAACCTTGAAAGCTGTACTTATTTTTAAGACTAATGTTACATGCAAATGTCTATAAGATGCACTGCTAGAGTTGAAGCTAGCTGGTGTGGTAGAAATATGTAGGCTTCAACGATAATTTTAATTTAATATGCACTGAGTGATGCAAATCTTTATCTGTACATTAAATCTCTCTCTGTGTTCAATGTGTAGTCGTTCTTTCACAGTGAATTTCTTGGGGATGCTTTGACCTGATGGGGGAACACGAACAAAACAGTGGGAAGTAAAGATGAGCAACCAGACTGTGTTTTTTTTCCCCACTTATTTAAATAAACTGTTCAACGGTATCCACAGTGAATATTCTATAAACTGAACCCTGTCACGTCTTTATTAAAAATAGCTGAACAGTTCAAGAACTACTGTCAGGTTCATGAATATTTGTGCAGTTTTAGTCTTAGTCGTCATTATTAGCAATTTCTTCGAACATCTTTGACGAAGCTACTGGTCAGATTCAAATTTATTATTTTATATGTCGCTTCCTTTGGACAATGTCGACAAAGTTTGTTCACAGTTTTGAGAAACTTAGATTTTTTTTTTTTTTACACAAATTTTTTTTAAATATTGAAAAGATTATACCCCAGTGATATCAATAGTGTTGAGTGATGTACACAAGACTACAAAAACACAAGATTACTTAATTTTTCAACATCTTATTTATTCTTTTTTTTTTTTTTTAATGTTGCACATATTGGATTGCAGTTTTTATTTTGTTGCACTTGTTATTCTTTTCTGTTCTCTTCTCTGGTTAACATTTATATTGTAGGGAGGACTTGCTAGTCTTAGAACTTGAAGTTTCAGGACATTATGATATTTATCATATCGTAAACAGTCAAATTAATTGAATATCTGGAATTTCCCCCAGATAAAGGCTAATAAAGGCTTATCTTATTTTATTATGTTCCAATTGTATTATAATGGTAAGTTTTTAATGTGCCTTTAATGTGTAAACACTACTTAGAAGTTTGGTTGTAATCTTTGATCTTTGTGGAAGTCTAATATTTTTATTACTGATTGAAGTTTCTCGGGTTGAAGTAAAAAAAAAAAAAAAAAAGAATTGTTTAAAGTTTTAAGATTTAATTCAGTTAGTTTTTTCACTAACTTACCTGACTAAAACTGAACCCCAAAGAAAATGTTGAAAAATTAAGTCATTCTTGTGTATATCACTCAACACTACCGATATCAGATTTTTTTTAAACATTTAATCAGGAAAAAAAGACTTGTTTAGAATAAAAGTCTCTTTTGCAAGATTATCCTGGCCAAGACAGCAGCAGAAGTTACAGACAATAGAGATTTCATCCATACATCTGCACTAAAAACATTCATAAAACACACAGTGAAACTCAGTTCTAAAACCATAATATAAATATAACATTATATACCTGGGGAATAACTGGGTTTAGGCCGCAGTATAGTGCAGATGGGGGTATACTTCAGTCTGCTACACCTGGTTGGGTTTGATTTGAGGTGAAGTCCTTGACCTTTACGCACACAAACACACAAATAATAGTAAAAAAAAAATAAGTTTTTTATATTGTATTACTATTTTCTTATGTTTCTTATACTGTACATTCAGTGTTGTGCTGCTATTGGAACTTCAGTTTCCCGAGGGTTCTGTTCAAAGGATCAATAAAGTTCTAGCTAATCTTATTTAATCTAATCCAAATAAAGAAGAAAGAAAAAAAGACTTTCTAACCCTAACACACCTCATAAATAAATGATCCTTGCCACTGACATCTACAAAACACTGAACTAAAACCAAGAAAATATCCCACTGTGATTTCTTATCACCCCATGATCTGTAAAATGATACAGATTTTTTTTTTTAATCACAATTTTAGCTTTTCCTTAAAAACAAAAACAACAAAAAAAAAAAACTTAAATGAAACCAGAATCTACCATTTTCAACAGTATAAGTCTGAATATAAAGATTTGGAGAAACTGAGTCAGAGACAGTAGCTGTGTTTTTGATAAACGCAAAGCAAATCTGAAGAAACCTTTTGAAAAATTACAAGAGTGAAAATGATTTTTTTCCATAAACTAGTTTGCAGTTAATAAATCAATATTCAAGATTACTTTTATTGTCATTATAGACACAGAGCATATGCAACGAAATTCTGATGCACACTGAGTAAAAAAAAAAAACAAAAAACGAAATATACAATGCTAAATATTTAAATAGAATCAAACAGTAAAAAAAAACAAAACACACACACTCAAACACCCTGCCTTTTTCCCATTCAGTCAAGTCATACAGTCAAGTCATACAGTCACACATTCATACTTAGTTACAGTGCAGAGGACAGTACATGGTAAGTACAGTAAGTATTGCACATACTGTCACCAGCAGGTGGTGTTATAACCTACAGTACACATTGCTCTAATAAACAGAAGAGAAAAAACATGGCATTCTGTTTTTTTTATTTAAAACGGATGAGAAAGGGGAATAACCCGGTCTCCTCATCCCTCCACACCATGTTTTACATACTATACTGGAATACAGACGTGGAAAAAATTATTAGACCACCCTTGTTTTCTTCAATTTCTTATTCATTTTAATGCCTGGTCCAACTAAAGGTACATTTGTTTGGACAAATATAATGATAACAACAAAAGTAGCTCATAGTAGTTTAATTTCAGAGCTGATATGTATCCATTTTCCATGGTTTTCTTCATAATAACCAAAATCACTTCGATTCTTCCATCAATATCTATGGCATTGTACTGACAAAAACAGTGCTTTTAGACATTCCATGTTTTCTTTTCTGTCTGTTTTAGTCACATGATACACACAGGAGTTAGTACTGGATTGCATAACTATTGTTTTTGATGACTTGATGGTCTAATAATTTTTTCCGCGACTGTATTTCAACTTTAGTCTCAAACTATTAAATGTGTGGCCCTAATATTCCTTTGTAATAAATACTCAAACAGTAACTGGTTAAAAATATCATCTCATACTTAAATATTTCCTGGTTGTTGGTTGTTTCCAAACCACAGAACAGTTCCCCTGTTCATAGTAAGGGTGATGTTGACAGTTATGAATGCTTTTTGGCATCTTCAGCAGCTGTTTGGACAGACCACATCCAGCTACTGTGGACAGAATACTTCATGGTGAGGCTGCAGTATCTGGTAGTTGACATCAGGTATTGGATTTGCAACAGTCAATATCAACAGATACAAGGTCAGCTGCACCACCTTCTGGTTAACAGTGGGAGTCACAATAACAGTGGAAAAAACACGTATATGCTCTTACGCAAACCCTGGATACACACACACCACAGCTGAAAAACTGTACATGACATCTGACATCTTTGCCATAGTGTATTATTATTATTATTATTATTATTATTATTATTATTATTATTATACACTGTCATCACATTATCACCAATAATTATAATAATAATAATAATAATAATAATAATAATGTAATTTTATATATTCATCATTTTGTGGTAAAGCAACACCAATCAATGAAAAATTACCTTTTGAATGACTATGATATTGGTTTGATAAAATGTCCTTTTCAGTTTTTCTTAGTTTGTTCCTGTTTTGTAAAAATAACACATGGGCGGTGTGTTCATATAGGGCATTATAAAACAAAATATAGTTCTACAGTATTTTTCCAGATCTTTTGTTGAATTCATTTACATACTGTATATATCCTACTGAGACCCAGTAAGGAACATTTTTAAATAGGGATTTCAATTTGGTCTTGGCAGAATTAAAATTTTAATTTGGCCTAGGCAGAATTAAAATCCCAGATTCTAGATAAGAGAGATTTTAATCTGGTCTAGGCAGAATTAAAATTTTAATATGGCCTATGCGAAATCAAAATTTTAATCTGGTCTAGGCGGATTTTAAATTGGCCTGGATTTTAATTTCGACTGTGACATATATATATATATATATATATATATATATATATAGATAGATAGATAGATAGATAGATAGATAGATAGATAGATAGATAGATAGATAGATAGATAGATAGATAGATATAGATAAAGATATAGATACACAGTCAGCAATGACATCACATCTGGGGGTGGGGAAACTTAAAGGGGAAAGCAATCCTTCCCCGTCCACTACTGTAAACACATGGAATTTAAACTTGTTTGGCTAACGTTAACAAGATTTTTTCTTCTTAATAATGACTCAAAATGACAAATTAAACATTATCATTATTATTATTGATATTTTTGTCACTTCAGTCACTTTAACAAACTTGTTTATATTTTTTATCTTTTTATTTTTCTATTGTATTGATGCATACTGTCGTGTGCTGCTGTACACACTTGAATTTCCCACTTAGGGGATCAATAAAGTATATCTTATCTTATCTTATCTTATCTTATAACAAACATCAAAACAGTTGGTGACGGATTTAAAAGTTGGCAATAAATCGATCAATCATCTAACTGTTGTTGGTCCAGTATGACGTGAGGTTCTTTTAGCTTTGTACAGAAACAGACGGCTATATTTTATTTTAAGCTTAAAATACACTTCAGAGCCAGCACTTTATTTATTTAGTTTTATTTATTTATTTATTTATTTTACATATATTGTACTCAGCAGAGGACTTTCATCAGTACTTCTACTTTTACCAAACTTTTGTACACAAGTATCTGTACTTCTGTTTAGGTACTGAATGTGTACTTTTGTACAAGTTGCGAGGAAATCTACACAAATTCCAAATGTAGTACAAAGTTCACTAGCATTTAAACAATTAATCTAATATTCCTGATACCCCTGATATAGTTTACTTTTTGTTTGTAAATGGTTCACATTCCATTAAACTTACCGGAAATGACGTGTTGACTGCAGACGTCCACAGTTTGGTCCATATTCTGACAAACTCGTCCTGTCTTCTGATAGCTTGAAGCCACTTTGTCCTCCTTTGTGATTCTGTTTTATTAGTTGGTAAAATGTAAAACTATAGTTGGTGATTTTTTTTTAAATTTTTTTTATTTGCGGTGCTAAAAGGCAGACAGCTACTCTTTAGCATTATGGCTAACAGCAGAGAGCGATTTGTTTTCCCCGGCAGCTCAAACCGGATGTGACGTTTGTGGGCGATCCCGTTGTTGACAACATTTTTTTTTTAAGGAACCAAATATGGTAGCTTCATTAATTTTCAACATAACAATAAAACATTTTGAAAACTTTCACAAAAGTAGTAAAGTCTTATGTCCTCCAATAAAACACTAATGTTGAAATTATGAATTCCAGAGTATTTCTAGAAGTGTTCTATAAAGGTTAAAAATGTGTTTAATTTTCAAGAATAGTAATCATAACATTTTCAACAGGGCCTTCATACTGGTTTAAGTGTGGTCCCTAATCATATTACAGTTATTAATCTGATTGGAATATGTATGTGTTACATACAACTTGATTATTTTTGGTTAAAATGTTACATATTCAGAATTATTTATTCTAAATAATGCCTTCCATTGCTGAAGTTCAATAATATTTGTGTGTTTCGGAAATCAATACTGTCCAGTGTTGGTTTAGTATGTATATTAAATAATCAGTTTACAAAATACAATCATTAATGTAATCAAACGTGCTATTTCCGTTTGATGATGGGACATAAAATAATAAGCAACAATATAAGCAGTAAAATACAATAAGTATAAGTAACATTTCTCTGGTGGAGCAATTAAAATAGCTAGATTACTCAGTGTATTTTTATAGGGTATTTAGTAAATCCATAACCTATAATATTTCCTATTCCATAAAGTTTTAGGTCAAAACGCTACAACTTACACATCTAGGCTGAGAATGTACAGACACACTGTGTTAAAGGATGAAAAAAAAAAGAAAATCACTGAAAATATTTTGAATGAACTAAAGGCACAGCAGTGAGAAGAGTTTGTTTAATGTGGTAAATATAAATATATACATTATATACACAACTGTGGTTTGTGAATTACACATTTATTGAAAAAGGCACTTAAAAAGACATTAGCATTTGAAAATTAGTTTTACGATGAACCACCACAGTATGCTACACAGTACAAATACACATTATACCTCTGACTAGACAATGAAAGTTAAATATCATCAGTATTTGTAGATACTCTACGTCTACCTGTGGAACAGCAGAGGATGACACTTTTCAAAATGAGTTGCCCAGTTGCTTTAACTGTCAGGAAATTGTAAAATTGTAAAAAAAAAAAAAAAAAAAAAAAAAAAAAAAGAACGATCATTGGTTGTGTTTTGACCATTAAAACAAAATCAAAATATCAAAAATAGCATTTTCCAAAAACTAAGGTTTTCCCTCTTGATGTTAAACTAGATAAGTCAATAATTAGATTTTTGCTTTATTATTTCCAAAGAAGAAAGAAAAAAAGAAAAAGTTCAAGTTTACCTGATGTGATGTTAATATACAGAGGCATAAAACACAGGTATATTCATAAGACGTGTATAAACAAAAGTGTATGCATTTAAAGACTGACAGACAACTGCAAAAAAAAATTAAATATTAGAAAGATATCAGGCATGAATGAACAAAAATATATTTATACATAATGTACAGAGGAACATTTATGTTGAGGGTACATAAAATTTAAGACAGTAGTCGACACAAAATGGTTCATACACTCGTACACGTACACATACTCTAAATAGAACCAGGAAATCTCATCATTTTTGTGCAGTGCATTAATTACAACCGGTAGTTCATCTATTCATCTCTTGTGAAATGTGACTTTACCATCAAGTTAAAGTGCTTTTAGTAATATTAATAAACTTTAATTATGACATTCATATCAGAATAGCGTCATACGGGCTATTCTTACGAAACATGTAGTACTGTTAAGAAATATACGGTACATAAAATAAAAAATACGTACTTGAATTCACTTGTTAACAATAATATGGTCCAAGTATTTTCACCACCTTTGCAGGCAGTTAATTCATTTATTAAGACAAACAGTACTGTGATTCACTGATGAACGTCCATACTTTGAGCTTCTGTTAAAATCTGTTTATCAAGTTTGTTGATACCCCTTGTCTTAAAAACCTTTACAGTACCAGTATTTCATATTTTTCTTTGTTCAAATGCAGGAAGCACTTTACTTTCATACACTTATGTGACATTTATTCAAAGCCCCTTAAACCCATAAAGACCCAGCGCTACTTTTGTGTCAGTTCCGAAATGAGATTTTCTCCATATCTAACCTTTCTTACATGATTTATCATCATTTATTATAATATTAACCCAGAAAGACCCAGTGTGGCTTGTGTGGCAGTTCTCAAATGGATTTTTCTGTAGATATGACCTTTCTTAAGCAATTTAACTCTATTTATTATAATACTATCCTCTGAATTTGGCATTTTTTCAGTGTAAATAATGTATTTTCTGATATTTAAATCACTGATCATGTAGATGTTCATAAAAGCTCAGAGTAAATTCAAAGGTTATTAAATCAGAGAAACTGAAAACTGAACAAAAAGCAACTTTTTCTGTAAAATCTATCATTAATTGAACATAAACCCAGTGTGCCCATCCACTGTCATTGATCCAACTCCATGGGTTTTACTGGTGAATCAATGTTGTAGAAGATGATGGTGTTTCTACGGTAACTAAGGAGCATCTGAACGTCCAAATGGGTCATATCTGATGACTATGAAAAGACGACAAACTGTATTTTACACCGATTATTTACATGGATTGATAGAATTAGTGGATCGATAGGTATTAAAAAGTCTAGATCAGCAGATGGTTTCAGTCACCAGTGGATGTTTGAGTCTCGGTAGCTTAATCTCTATATTTTGCATTTTATCAGTGTAAATCAGGTATTTTCCTAAATTTAATTCACTGATGTTCATAAAAGCTCAGATTAAAGTTGAGGGTTATTGTATCAAAAGCAGAGAAAACTGAAGAAAAAGTGACTTTTTCAGTCAAATCTGTCATTAACTGAATATAAAACCAGTGTCTTCATCCACTGTCATTGATCCAACTCTATGGGTTTTTACTGGTGAATCAATGTTGTAGAAGATGACAGTGTTTCCACGGTAACTAAGGAGCATCTGAACATCCAAATGGGTCATATCTGATGACCATGAAAAGATGATAAACCCTATTTTACACCAACTGTATTGATGGGATTAATGGATCGACAGGTATTAAACAGTTTAGATCAGTAGATGGTTTTGGTCGGTGTCTTTATGGGTTAAGTTGAACCATCTCATATCATGAACTAACCAGGGCCAGAAACCTGGAGAGGAACTTCTATGTTCTATATATGAAGACTAGACACTTTGTATTGGCAATTAATTTAATAAAATTTAATCTTAGTGACATTTGTTTTAAATATGTGTCTCAAAAAGCACCACTGTTTCATTTTTTTCATATAAACTCTATATCTGTACTTTTACCAATGTCAAACAACTGACGTGAATATGAAGTGAAACTACATTTTTGTTTAATAGTAACAGTGTGTTGAAACATTGACGTTAAACCTTAAAGACCCAAACAGACACTGGCAACTAAAATCATCTACTGATCTAAAATGTTTAATAACTTCTGATCCACTAAACTTATCAATAAGTTGAAATAATTCAGGTAAAAATACAGTTTGTTGTCTTTTCATGGTCATCAGATATGACCCATTTGGACATTCAGAGGCTTCGTAGTTACCATGGAAACACTGTCATCTTCTACGTCATTGATTCACCAGTAAAACCCATGGAGTTGGCTCAATGACAGTGGATGGAGACACTTGGTTTTACGTTCAGTTGTTGATATTATTGCTGAAAAAGTCACTTTTTCTGTTTTTGATAATAACCCTCAACTGTAATCTGAGCTTTAATGAACATCTACATGATCAGATAATTAATTAATGAACAATGCTTCATTTAATACAGAAATACAGAGGATAATATTATAAATGGTGATAAATCTCTTAAGAAAGGTTCAATAGAGAAAGAAATTCATTTGGGAACTGCTATTAGAAGCAGCACTAGGTCTTTATGGGTGTATTTGTCAGAAGAACGAAACATGTCTCTGCTTTTATAGTTTTCGTTGGAGCTAATGTTAGCTAACAAGCTAACCTCTGTTTACTGATCCAGTGAGAGACTGAGACAAATAGTTGAAAAAAATAGGTTGTTTGGGGGTGACATCATGTTACAGAGAGTAATTTTCTCTCCAGAAGGAGTCATTTAGTGTTGTTTTATTCAATCAATTTATAAAAATTACAGGGAGTTTTTATTAAGGAACAGCAGCCTTTGTACACTTTGAGAATCTGTGTACGCTCAGACAAAACCACTGACACTTAAATCAGTTTAACAGTGACAAAAAAACACTTTTAGTGACCAGTATGTCCAAACTGATCACTGTCAGCAGATGATTATCATAACTAAACAATTGATAACCAGGTTTATTTTCTCTGAACTGCTGTGGGGGTGTTTTTAGAGATACACTACCGGTCAAAAGTGTTAGAACACCCCAGTTTTTCCAGTTTTGTATTGAAATTCAAGCAGTTCCAGTCCAATGAACAGCTTAAAATGGTACAAAGGTAAGCGGTGAACTGCCAGAGGTAAAAAAAAAAAATAAAATAAAAAAAAGGCAAGGTTAAACAAAATTGAAAAATAATGTACATTTCAGAATTATACAAAAAGGTGAACAAGAAATGGGTTAACAACTTAAAGCAGTTCTGCAGCAATGGAGGTTGATCAAGCCTCGAAAGTTGGTGCTACCAATTCCTCCAGGTGTCCCAACGCTTGTGAAGTCCTTCCAACCCCCTGTGTCTGCATAAAAGTAGAGTTGGAACACACTTTGGTACCATACCATTGTGAGCATTATTTGAACAGTATTGTACTGCAGAAAGTAGTGTGTTACTATAAAAATGGAAAAGAAGAAAAGGCAATTAACAATAGAAGAGACAGAGCATCAGAACACTTAAAAATGTAGATCTGTCCTTCAGAGAAATGTCCAAGAAAGTCCAGGTGTCAGTAAGTCCAGTTTCCTTCACCATCCAAAGGCACTCAGAAACTGGAGGAAATGCTGACAGAAGAGGTGTGGCAGAGCCAAAGACACAACAGAACCAGAAGACAAGTTTATGACATTCAACAGCTGGAGTGAGAGGAGACTGACAGGACAACAGCTGAAAGCACAGTGAAGATAGTGGTCGTAGGAAGCAAGTCTAAGTTTCAGCTGTGAACAGAAGACTTCCAGTTGGAGGTTTCTGTAGGACAGACCTACATTTTTAAGTGTTCTGATGCTCTGTCTCTTCTATTGTTAATTGCCTTTTCCTCTTTTCATTTTTATAGTAACACACTACTTTCTGCAGTACAATACTGTTCAAATAATGCTCACAATGGTATGGTACCAAAGTGTGTTCCAACTCTACTTTTATACAGACACAGGGGGTTGGAAGGAATTCACAAATGTTGGGACACCTGGAGGAATTGGTAGCACCAACTTTCGTGGCTTGCTCAACCTCCATTGCTGCAGAACTGCTTTAAGTTGTTAACCCATGTCTTGTTCACCTTTTTGTATAATTCTGAAATGTACATTATTCAGTTTTGTTTAACCTTAGCTTTTTTTTTTTTTTTTTTTTTTTTACCTCTGGCAGTTCACCACTTACCTTTGTACCATTTCAAGCTGTTCATTGGACTGGAACTCCTTGAATTTCAATACAAAACTGGAAAAATTGGGGTGTTCTAAAACTTTTAACCTGTAGTGTATATTGGTAACCTGCTACGTTGCTGCATACGGTTTGTTGTATGAAGAAATTCTCCAATTTAGAATTAAAAGTAGGATAGCAAATATTTGGTACACTTATCTATGGCCTGATTGTACAGCTTAGCAGACTCATGGACACAGGTTTGACTAAAAAAAAAGGAGAAACTGTAAAACTTAAATTTCTCATGACTTCTCACTTGATTTTCCATTACCTGACTGCACAACTGTTGGAAGACGGTGCCACTGTGGAAGTCAACGCATCACTTCATGAAAAAATAGTGGCGCACACACACACACACACACACACACACATATGCTTCCAGTTACAGTAAAATCCCTCCTGTCCAAAACCAGTTTCACCAGTAAAAGTTTGTAGGTTAGTCCTTTAGATACTGGAGGCATATTTACAGACTTGTCGTACAGTTGCAGATTGGCAGTGCATCTCTGTAGTCGCTGGTGGTTTGATTTCCTGCCACGTGGTCCACAGTTCCGATATGGGCCTAGAAGAATGTGGTGCACAGTCTTTATGTGACTACTTCCTGTTCACACATTACTTATACGAACACTCAACAGGCTGCTGTCTTTGACTCGCCCCTTCTCTCGCCCCTTCACCTCACCCCTGTAGCTCTCCTCCAGTTGCATCTTCTCGGGGTCTGTCCCACCCCCCGTGTGACCGTCGGATGGCTGGATGGAAGGACTTGACGGCAGGGCCTGTTTGAAGTGGGGTGGGGTTTTGGTTTTGGCTACTTTGTCGAAGTAGGCAAAATCAGCCACGTATTTCCCTGAGGGCGACAGGGAAACCACAGGGGGGAACTCGTAGCCCCAGAGGATCTCATCCGGGAGGTAGGAGGTACGAACCTGGCAGGTGGCGGAAGTCGGTTCCACCGTCGCGCTCATGATGACCAGCAGTTCAAAATCAGCCAGATCTGGGTCGGTCCAGCCGCCACCTGGAGGACACACAAGCTTATTTAAAGGTTCAGTGGGTTACCTCCGGTCACATCCAGAGGCGAAGCAGCAGATTATGGTTATTTACTGGTCTACATCTGTTGGAAGGACTTCAAGAACTACAGTGTCCAGTTCAGGTCCTAGGATCTGTTATCTGTACGAGTTCCAGAAGTCAGAACAGAACTGGGAAAGAAAGCTTTTAAATGTTCTGGAATGGAAGAACCTACAGGAGGAGATAATTACACTGTAAAAAAAAAAATCTGTAATTTAACAGAATTTTCACTGTTTATTTGACAGATTTTCCTGTATTTTTAAGATACAGGAAAATATCAATGAAATTCCCAAAATAGACTGTGATTTTATGTGTCAAATGTAAAATAACATGAAAAAATGTGAATAACCATAAAATTTCCATTTTTTAAATGAATTTTTTTCTTTCTTCACAGAAAAATACAGTTAAAATATATTTGTGAATGTATCGTAATTTCACAAATGTTTCTTTTCTATTTATGCGATTAAACTGTTAATTTAAAGTTTAACACTAAAAAAAATAAATAAATAAAACGAGTTAAAATTAGTGACAATTAACTGTAAAAGAAGTATTTGTTCTAAGTAAGTAAGTAAGTAAGTAAGTAAGTAAATTTTATTTATAGAGCACTTTTCACAGACAGAGTCACAAAGTGCTTTATCAGTTCAAATCAGAATCAAATTAAGTTTACAGAGACCCAACAGAATCCTTCAGGAGCAAACACTTGTGATTGGTGACAGTGGCGAGGAAAAACTTCCCTTTAACGGGCAGAAACCTCGAGCAGACCCAGACTCCTGGAGGATGGCTGTCTGCCTTGACCAGTTGGGGTTAAAGAGAGAGAGAGAGAGAGTAAAGGAGGAGAAAAGAGAGAGCGATAGAGATATAGAGAGACTGGGGGGGGGGGGGGGGGGGTGACACATGGAGTACGTTATGATGAATACATAGAGTGTAATCAGTTTGTGGTGGTCCTGGGTCAGGTGGGAGACTAAAAAGCCTGTAAGTTTTGTAAGTTTAACAAGACTTGTTTGTTAATTGACAAATATCTTGTGTAATTACGGGAGGTTTCACAACAAAAATGTTGAATAAATGTGGGTTTGTGAATGTATAACATGTATAAGCACTGATAAACTGTCCAAATACAGTTTTTATCAGTGGATTGTACAACTTAATCTCACTGAAAATTATTTACATATATATTTATAGGTAATTTGATTGTTTTAACACATGTAAATATTCTTTATTAAATATTAAAAAGTCACAAAAAAGCAAAATCTCATGTAAAGTTAGGGCAAAAAACTGTATTTTAATTATGGAAAATTACCATATTTTTATGAGATGGTTTTTTTCCGTTATTTAACAGTATTGTTTTGGCACCTCGACTGCCGGAATAATACGTTTTTTGTTTTTTGTTTTTTTTTTTTACAGTGTATTATAACCTTTATTTAACCAGGAAAAAAGATCATTGAGATTAAAAACCTCTTTTTGGGTCAAAACACTCTATTCAAGAGCTCTCTGACGGTACATTTTAGAGACAATTTGACAGATTAGTGTTGCTAAATGACCCACATTTTTACTTTTAAATTCATTTTTGCTTTAGTTGGACCATAAGGGATTATCCAAAAGAAAGAGCTACTTTATATTGAAATAAATGTTGGAACGGCAGTCAATTAAAGTTCACTCTCTGACAGGACATTACTGTGTTTTGACCATTTTCAAGCGTGTCCTGGCCAAGACAGCAGTAGAAGGTACACAAAATAGAAATCACAGCCATACATTAACACTAATATACATAAACACAATGAAAGTCAGTACTAAAAAGAGACATTCAGAGATAAAACTAAAGGAGCTGGTCTCTGTAAATACATTCTAAGTCATTCTAAATCAATGTGAAAAGGATAAATCTGGATGTAGATGTTTTTGTAACTGATTGAATCTGATTCTACTTCGAGATGTTTTTAACCCATAAAGACCCAAACACTCATCTATGACCAAAACCATCTACTGATCTAAACTGTTTAATACCTGTTGATCCATTCATCCTATCATTACATGTACACAGAAAAAAAAATGCAGTGTCAATATTTTAGACTGAAGCTATTTTAACCCAGATAGAGTATTTATAGCTCTATGGAGAGTAAACCAGTTTTAACAGTAGAGTTAAAAGTCAGTGTAAAGTTCTGCACAGAGGCAGTGTCAAATTCAACTCTACAGAGTGATGATTAGTGCCAGTCTGCCGCATTGCATTATGGGTACTGGACATTTTACTCATTGTGTTTTATTTTATGTGCAGGGGGTCAAGGGAGGGTTTGTGTTAATGTTTATTTAGGTTAATATGTCTGTTTTACAATGTTTATTTGCCTTTTTATGTTTATTTTTTTATTAATGTGACACCATTAGTCAAACCTGTAGGAAGAACAATGCAGAACCTGATTGTCAGTATGAAGTTTTAATTGTAACTGTAATTACAAAACTCTGGTATTTCATAGGAAAAGCATGTCTGAGAGTGATTGAAACCCACAGAGCAAACTTATGCCCTTCAAAACCCCTACCTTAGAGACCCCTGTAATTTGACGTTGTTTCAGTTTGAGCAAAGGATGCAAACTGATGAAGAAAATAACACTGTAGAGAAATAAATATTAAAACATTAAAGTTATTTTTAAACTAAATTTGGAGTGAAAATAGCTCTATAAAGTGTAATCATATATACACACCACAGTGTTAAATATTTCTACCCATTTCATTGTTAATTTTGACACTGAATGGGGTAGAATTAACACTGGCCATAGAGTAAATTTAATTTTGAGTGGGACCAAATGTCATCTGAACCAGAGTTAAATTCAACTCTTCAATCATTCATTATCTGAACCCGCTCTATCCTCACTAGGGTCACGGGGGTCGCTTGGAGCCTATCCCAGCTACATAGGGGCGAAGGCGTGGTACACCCTGGATATTTTGCCAGTTCATTGCAGGGCCATTCAACTCTTTAAGAGTTAAATTGACACTGTTTTTACTGTGTATATAACTGGTGTAAAATACAGTTTGTCGTCTTTTTATGATCATCACATATGACCCATTTGGACGTTTAGACGCTCAGTGGTTACCATGGAAACACTGATTCACCAGTAAAACCCATGGAGTTGGATCAGTGACAGTGGATGAACATACTGGGTTTATGTTCATTGACTGAAAAAGTCACTTTTTCTTCTGTTTTTCTGAATTTACTTTGAGCTTTTATGAACATCTACATGATCAGTGAATGAAATACAAGAAAATACATGATTTACACTGAAAAAACTCAAAACAAAGAGGAAAATATTACAATAAATGGTGATAAATGGATAAATATAGAGGAAATTTTTTCTCTGGTAACTGACACAAAAGTAACACTGGGTCTTTATGGGTTATGGAGATATTAACTGTGGTCCACACCCAGACTAGAAACTGAGATATATGAGTTAAAATCACTACATTCACCACTCATTAGCCTCATTTACTAAACCAGTTAACACACATCCTAGCAAGGTTATTATCGTTAACGAAAACTAACAAAATGACGAAAACTAGAATTGAAAAGTCATTTGCGTTAACTGAAATAAATAAAAACTATAATTAAAAGAAAAAACGATAACTAACTGAAACTGTATTGTGTGCTTACAAAACTAACTAAAACATATAAAAATTATGGATAAAATTCCCTTAGTTTTCGTCTTTGTCAATGTCGGATTGATACGAAAGCGATTTTTTTCGCTCTAGCAATTTTAGCTAAAGGCACCATTCGACATTTCACGGTCTGACACTTCTCATCACTTGTGGTTTAGAGTCATCTTCTCATCCCCACTCTACCTGGAAACATGCTGACTAATGTTGGGAGAAAGCAGCAGAGACCTGTCTGCGATTAATTTGAAAACAACGGTGAAGAAGATAAAAGATACGACAGAACTACAATTAATACTAAAACTAAGCATTTAGAAAAAAATGAAAACTAATAAAAACTAGCAAACCTGCTCTAAAAATGAATTAAAACTAACTGAATTAGAGAGAAAAAAAAAAGGCAAAACTAAATCAAACTAAACTATGATGAAAAATCCAAAACTATTAGAACCTTGCATCCTAGTCCATGAGATGTTTGAACTTCATCCCAGAATAAATGCCAACAGGTCAGATTGATTCACTCAGCACGAGAATGACACACACACACTGAATTTGTCAAAATAAAAACACTCCCCATTTACTGTTTGACTCGAAATCTCACTAACGAATTCAAACGCGTCATTGCAGATCAATAACGTACACAGTCACGAGCTGAGGTTCCAATCATGTCATCATTCATTCGTTATTCAAAGTCATGTATATTGTAACATGACAGTGTTGTTTGTCAGCACAGATCATACATAGCCCAGAGAACACACTAGAAGGCATATGCACTCAGACAAACACACCTGCATCAACAGGCCTCACTCAGAATTCACCCTCTGTCATCTGTCTAAACAGCCCTAACCCAGACCCAGACCCGGACCCAGACCCGGTACCTCTCCCAGGCAAAAACACCACATTTCGCAACTGCCTCTACACACTGCAACGCACTGGGTTAATGAATAGTCTGTCTGAGCTTCTTGTGGGTGGTACTGTTATTGCTTTGGTGTTGAACACAGCTGAGTGTTCGCTTGACTTGTTTCAGTCATTGTGTCATTCGGCCTCAGCTTTGGTGTTCTGTTTTTGGACTAAAGCCTGGATCCTGCATTCATTCATATCTTCTACTAAATCACTTGTTTAATCAGAAGCTCCAGTGAATTTGTGTTTGTAACATTTATTGTTTTGGATTTGTAAGACATGCCAGAGTTGTTTCTGAAGAATTATGTTTAACCCTTTCATGCACAGTGGTCACCACAGTGGACAGTTCTTCTACAGCTGGTCTCTTGTATATTTATGGATTTTGTTGTTTTACTTGCATATCAACCAATACAATGGATACTTATGCACCATCCCATGATACACTGCAATTCATACCATTACTGTAACATTCCTGTTCTTGATAAACCTGATCTGCAGCAACATATTTGAGTGTAAATCAATTGCTAATTGTTATTAGACTGTAATTAACAGTTTTGTTTGGTTTTTTTAAGTTGTTGTGTTTTGTTGTTTTTTGCACATTATTTGAGTGAGTAATAACTACTATTATAGTATGTTAAAATGTGAGAAAACATCAGATTAGCAACATTAAAAAAAACCCATTTATTTCCTAGTTTTCACACAGTATGACAGTAAACATATGTTTCTTTGCTTCAAAAATTAAACCTATGGTGTCCAGCTGAGTGGACATTTTTGTAACTCCATGAAAAACAGGTTCATAAAAAAAAAAAAATAAAAAAAAATAAAAAATCAATCACATTGTTTTTTTAATGCCTAAAGAGGAATAAAAACACTCAGGAAAAAAATCTTGATTAAGGTTCTCATAATTCATGCATGAAACGGTTAATAAAGTGTATATGTATGGATTATAAAGTATATACGGTGTATTTGTGTGTTTGATGGGTATGTTTTAGTTAGAGATTTTATTGTGATCAGAAAGATGATTAAAGATGTTTTTGTACTGTCAGCAGGTAAAAACCCCATATTTCCTCAATTCTACTTTTCTGATCACAAGAAAATCTCTAACTAACATTTGGAATGGAAGACATGATGAACGTATTTAACCCTTTCATGCACGAATTATGAGAATGTTAATCAAGATTGTTTTCTTTATTCCTTTTTAGGCATTTAAAAAACAATGAGATTAATATTTTTTTTAATGAAGGAGTTGCAAAAATGTGTGTTTAATTTTTAAAGCAACGAAATGTGTATTTACTGATATACTGTGTGAAAACTATGAAATAAAGACATTAAATGCTGCTAATTTGATTTTTTCTCACATTCTAATACACACCACAAACAAAAAGTTATGGGTATTTAAAATTTTGGGGGCTATTTTTTTTCAGTTGGGATTTTTGCACAACGCTTTTCACTTTTTTTTGGTGTGAATTGAACTGAAACACATTTTTTTTTTATGACCAGACATAGTTTTATTTACAAATGGCAAAAATGACAAAAAAAAAAAGACAAAAAAAAAGAAAAGAAATATCCTTAACTTTTTGTTTGCTGTGAACTCTAATACTAGTCACTTCATGGAGATAATATGCCAAAAAAAAAAACCCCAAAAAACAACTTTTGTTGTTAATTACAGTCTAATAACAATAACAAGGAATTGATTTACACTCAAACATGTTGATTTGGTTTATCAAGAACAGCAAAGTTACAGTAATATTATCAATTGCAGTGTATTGTGTCAGCTGATATTAAACTAAAACAACAAAATCCATGAATACACAAGAGAACAGCTGTAGAATAACTGTTCACTGTAGTGACCACTATGCATGAAAGGGTTAATCTATGGGTACATTTGGTTTTCACAAATCAACATGTATTAGTTTATTCAACATGTTTTGGGTTTGTGGGTTTATCACCAGACAAAAAACAAGACACGTTTTTATAGTTAAATTAAATATAGCTCTCATAGGTGTCAGGCAGAGAGATTAAAATTAAACCTATAACTCCCTAAATACACAGCTACAGCTCTTCCATTTAACTTTAACCATTACAGTTCATTGTTGTACCTTAGAATTTGATTGGCCGACTTTTGTACCAGTTCTGTTTTTTATACTTCGAACTTATTTTGTGTCGTGTGTTTGCTCTTGTATTCTATTGTTATTCTTATATTCGATTTTTACTGTCTGTCAAGCATCTATCTATCTATCTATCTATCTATCTATCTATCTATCTATCTATCTATCTATCTATCTATCTATCTATCTATCTATCTATCTATCTATCTATCTATCTATCTATCTATCTATCTATCTATCTATCTATCTATCTATCTATCTATCTATCTATCTATCTTCAAAAACACTCCACTGTGCACTTCACAAGGTTAAGACATCCTATATTACTTTTGTAGTACTCACTGCACATAATGTTATAATCTACAGGTTAGTGCAACATATTTTCCACAAATCAGGGTCCTAAACAGTACAATACAAAAGCAACAGCATTATAAACTATTATAAAGACATTATTGCCCATGGATTAAATCAGGCCATGGTTGGAGACACTGAAAGTTCAGCTACAAGGAAAGTTAAATACTGTAAGTAATTATCACTAATAAAAAAAAAAAACCCTGACCATTAAGTATGACTTTTTGTGATTCCACTCTGTTGTAAAAATGTATATAGTCTGTATAATCTGATGTAATCTAATGTAATCTAATCCAATCTAATCTCATCTCATTTAATCGAATTGAATCCAACTGAATCTAATCTAATCTAATCTAATCTAATCTAAAAGAAACCAGGTGGAAATTAAACTTTAAGGTATAGTTGTTAGAAGACATAAAAATAGAGGAAAAGAACTAAAAATAACACCAAAGTCAGCCTAAATGACACAATAGGAGTAAATGTACTGATGTCTGTCTGCCTGTCTGTCTGTCTGCCTGTCTGCCTCTCTGTCTGTCTATCTGTCTGTCTGTCTACCTGTCTATCTGTCTGTCTGTCTCTCTGTCTGCCTGTCTGTTTGTCTCTCTGTCTGCCTGTTTGTCTGTCTGTCTGTCTGTCTGTCTGCCTGTCTGTCTGTCTGTCTGTCTCTCTGTCTGCCTGTCTGTCTGTCTGCCTGTCTCTCTGTCTGTCTGTCTGTTTGTCTCTCTGTCTGCCTGTTTGTCTGTCTGTCTGTCTGTCTGTCTGCCTGTCTGTCTGCTTGTCTGTCTGTCTGCCTGTTTGTCTGTCTGTCTGTCTGTCTGTCTGCCTGTCTGTCTGTCTGTCTGTCTGTCTCTCTGTCTGCCTGTCTGTCTGTCTGCCTGTCTCTCTGTCTGTCTGTCTGTTTGTCTCTCTGTCTGCCTGTTTGTCTGTCTGTCTGTCTGTCTGTCTGTCTGTCTGTCTGCTTGTCTGTCTGTCTGCCTGTTTGTCTGTTTGTCTGCCTGTCTGTCTGTCCGTCTGTCTGTTTGTCTGCCTGTCTGTCTGTCTGTCTGTCTGTCTGCCTGCCTGTCTGCTTGTCTGTCTGTCTGTCTGTTTGTCTGCCTGTCTGTCTGTCCGTCTGTCTGTTTGTCTGCCTGTCTGTCTGTCTGCAGGCTCATTCTGCTATAAGTGGATGTGTGCGCTCTTTGTGTGAACACCCCAGACTGTACTGCATTGTGCTCTAATGAGGGGTGTCTCTGCATGGTTATGTCTGTCACACACACATTCCACTTACAGAAACCCTCTCCTCTAATGCCAAATCAGCCCAACTATGGACAGCGAGAGGCCGCCAGGCACACAGCACATGACTGTAGAGCAACACCTACATACACATACAGCACATACTACTGCACACTCATACCCAAGGCACATCCAGGCCTTTAGGATCAATACAATCACATATATTTCATAAAAATATAGATATAGTTTAAATAAAGAGCCTTTCAGTGAACATTTAGGACAGGCTCTTATAAGTCCTAATCAGATTCTTGATAGTATTAAAAGTGACTCATATATTTATTTATCATAATTAACTTTACTGATGCAGCTGTCAGATCTAAAATGAAAACAGTGCTTTTCTGAGGTTTACGAATCAAGCAAAGTGCAGAAATTACACTAAAGATATTAATAATACATTTCATTTTAGTTCAAGTGACACATGAAGCTCAGGTGGATCTCAAGTAGGCCAGACCAGTAAAATAATAACATATTGTGGCATGTTTGCTGCACTGCATTGTGGGTAGTGGGCATGTTGTTGTAAATGTGTTATTTTTATGTGCAGGAGTTAGACAGGGTTGTTGTGTTAGTATTAGTTTTGACTTAATATGTGTATGGCAATGTTTACTAGCCTTTTTGTGTTTATTTTTGTATTTTTGTAGAGTTGCACCCTGATTAAGAGCCATAGGCTGAGCAATGGCTATCCTGTTGTGAATGCTTAGTCTGATGTAAAACTTGCCAATTATCTAATTGAAAGTGCAATTTGTGCTGGCACTTGACACTGAGTTTACTTCCTGCCAAGCCTCCACCTACGCTACAATATTAATCTGTAAACAACAACAACAACAACAACAACTACAAATTGTTATTATAGTGCAAAATAGTAAAATTGCATGAAAATGTCTACACTTACAAAACTAACCTTAACATATATGAAAAACCTGAAATTTCTCACAAAATATAAGTTAGTGATGGGACTTTTGGCTCTTTGAAGGGAGCCGTTCAGTCAGGAGCCGTTCACTAAAAAGAGCCGTTCAAAAGACTGGCTCTTTTATGTTTTTTGCATTCTTTTGAAACACCAATGTTTTAATGACTAAATAGGCTACATGTGATGATTGACATTACATTTTAAAGGTGTTTAATTGGTGGCAGTAAATATTATCTTTCCGTAAAAAAGAACAGTTAGTTCAAATGTGTGGGCTAAATAAATGACATGAGAGGTGACATTAGGCAAATGCTGGAATTACATTGTATGTAACTCCGGCAACATGAACAAAAATATATGTAAATACTAGAAAGCTGCGCAATGCACAAATATCTTCAAATGGTTGTTCTTCAAAGTAGAAATAAAATGTGGTAGTAAGAAAAGGAATGCTGTGATGAGAAATAGAAAAAAAAATGTGCACACTTTGGCCTGCAGATGTATGCACCGGATGTTGCTACAACTGAACAAAAAGAAGCAATCTTAGCAAAAAGAAAACAATTGAAAACAAAGAGGGTTTCAGTGACGCTAAATTGACAGGCAATCGGACACACCCTCCTTAAAAAAAGAAAAAAAAAATTCACGGCTCTTTACAAAGACTCGGTGCCCATCGTTGATTTCAAAGAGCCGTTCAAAAGATTCGATTCGTTTGTGAATGTCACATCACTAGTCGACACTTACAAAACTAACCTTAACATATATGAAAAACCTGAAATTTCTTACAAAATATAAGTTTATTTTAACAATATTCTGCCTGTTACTAAATGTTTCTTGCCTTTATAGATCCACTGTGACCAGTGAGTTATGATGCAGTTTTTAAAGGGGTCATATTTTGTTAAACCCACTTTTATTAGTCTTTGGTTCATTTATTTGTGTATTTGGACCCTAATAGTTCATAAAGTTTGAATTTGAACCCTCCAGTTTCTGCAAAGCTATCTTTATATTCATTTTGGCAAAAATTGAGTGGATTTCTACAACCTGTTTTAATTCCTGCTTAATTTGTTATGTTTTATAACTAGTTATGTCACAACATTTGCACATATAAGGTCAAGACTTCAGACGAACATTTCTCCGAGTACGACATAATTGTTTATCAGCAGCAGCGGTTGTAGTAAAAACTGAAAATATGTCCAAACTTCGAGCCGATTACCTAAAATGTTCAGTTATTGGTTGAACGGGACAGAGCAGCACAGCCAACAACCTGGAGGGGGCGGGGCATGTGCATTTAAAGGGCCAGTGCTCAAAACGACCTTTCTGGTGTCATTACTCAGAAATAGGGTTGAAGATGGAGGTGGGATAAGTTTTCTTTTTCCCACTCCTTTTTGAGCAGTACATATTGAATTTATTTTGTTACTAGTGTACATGGCAATTGCTACTTTGTCTTGATCATCTTTTTTACCTCCGCCAAGGAGATTATGTTTTTGCTAGCGTTGGTTTGTCTGTCTGTTTGTCTGTCTGTGTGCAAGATAACTCAAAAGGTATGGACGGATTTGGATGAAAATTTCAGGAAAAGTTGATACTGGCACAAGGAACAAATGATTAAATTTTGGTGGTGATCGGGGGGGGTGGGGGTGGGGGGGGCACTGACCTGCCTTGGCGGAGGTCTGCGCTCTCCGAGTGCTTTTCTCATTAAATAAGTGCCTATATTGGAAACATCATGATGCAACAGTTTTTTCAGATGCAGTTTTTAATTTTTTTCTGGAATCTCCTTTGTGGTGGACAGTTTTCTTTTCTTCTTCTTTTTTTTTTTTTGTATAAAGTTTTGAAACTCTTGTCCACAAATTTGGACAGAAAACCCATAGCTGTGTCTTAGGAGGATAATGAAGAATTCAGACCCAAGCATAGCATTTACAGTTTATGTAGAAAGGTTTTAAAATGCATAATTCCATTCAAAAAAGCAAAGTATCACTCCTTTAAAACATATATTTAAAATACCTAATCACAAATGAGTATAATAAGTTTTGTAATACAAAATTTACAATTAATGACACATCAAAGTGAAAAATTATTAAAATACACCTGACACTTAGACGTATTAAAAAATACAACAGTGACAGGACTAAAAATGTCTAATGTACTCACTGCTCTTTTCCCTGTAATATAAAATATATCAACCCCTCTGACATACGGTTGTTAAGCTGTTAAAGACTATATTATTGACCTCAAAATAAGCTGATTTATCTTGTCTTTTGTGGAAGTATAGCCTTAGAAGTCAAATTGTCCTGCTGTACGTACCTTTGGCCGCCCAGGCTCTGAGGGGGCTGTTTTCATCAATGATGTGGTAGAAGGTCAGGGGGATGATGAGGAAGGGGCTATCACTGGACGTATCCACCTGGAAGGGGACGTTCCTCTGGTCCAAGCGCACCGTCTCACCCTCTTTAGTCAGAGACGTCTGGAGCAGCTTCCCCGTCACCTGGGAGCCAAGATGGAGTCAGAAAAAGTAGCCAAGACGTTGGAGAAAGCATCCTGTAACCCAGGGGGGTCAAACTCATTTTTTTCCGGGGGCCACATTCAGCCCAATTTTATCTGAAGTGGGCCGAACCAGTAAAATGATAACATGATAGCCAATAAATAATGGCAACTCCAAATTCTTTTAGCTCAAAAAATAACATTCAGTTATGCCAATATTTACGTTTACAAACTATCCAAACAAAAAGAATGTGAATAACCTGAAAAAAATGATATTTGTTAAGAAATATGAGTACAATTTTATCAATATTATGCCTCAACTTATCATTTATACATATGTATTACAGATCAGATCTACAAAGGCACAAAACATTTAGTAACAGGCAGTAAAATTATTAAAATTAATTTAATTTAACTAATTTTCTTTAGACATTTCAGGTTGTTCATATTTGTTCAGGTTATTCACATTTTAGTGTTAAAGGAGAGTTTGTAAATGTAAATATTTTCATAATTTAACGTTTTTGCATTGAATCAAAGAGAAAAAAATGGTGTTGTCATTATTTATAGGTTATTATGATATTATTTTTGAGTTCGATGTCCTAACTTGCACTTTGCAAATTCATCCTGCGGGCCGGATTGGAACCTTTGGCGGCCCAGTTTTGGCCCCCGGACCGCATGTTTGACACCTGTACTGTAACTGAAAGGCCCCAGGTTTAACCCTTTATCGGGCAAGTGACTATATCTGGTCATTTCTGCTGACATTAAATATGAAGCTAAGGTCAGGAAGCATGTTGTTTTTGTTATTTTTTTTAAACATTATACAGTGATTCAGAGGGATTTTATAGACATTTTGAAGCTGTAAATAGTGAATATAAGTGATTTTTGTCCATTTATGACCTTAGAACAGGTGTTTTATTGCATGTGTTGACTTTTTACCAAGTGTTGCTCAGATGTTTTACGGCAAAAGGAGGTAGATGATGATGTCCAATAACACACTAAGGTTGAAATTTGGAATTTCAGATTATTTTAGTGAGTGCCATATAAAAAGTTAACCCTGTAATGGCCAAAGTCTGTGTCAAACTGAATGTGTGTGATTTACTTATTCACTATGTCTTATGCTGTTCATTTTATTTACATTATTTTACATTATTTAGTTACATTATGACTCCTGAACAGGCATTTAAAGGATATGATATTAATTTAGACTGGATGAGACTCATAATAGAGGCTTTTCCATTACTCCAGTACTATTTTCATTGAACTGGCTGCTGCAAATAGTTACAGTTCAAATCTTTTATTGAACAACTGACACTGTTCAAAATTGTTGCCAGTGTGAATAGATCTGATGTGAAATATAATCAAGGGCAAGTGTTTTCATATTTAGGTTCCGATCTAATCCATTATTATTTATAAAGCACAAATTTAAACAAAGACAAAGGTTTCCAAAGTGCATTACAGTAAAATAAATGCAATAAAAACATAATAAAAAGATAAAAACACAATGAAACATAATAAATAAATAAATAAATAGACTGAATGTTGTTCATTTATCATGCCTCCTTGCATAATGGAGGCTGTTGAAGCCTTTAAATTGTAAATTCAAGTTCATTTACAAGTTGTTGTTTTTTGTTTTTTTGTTTTTTTTTACATTATTTACAGACAGAAATACATGTGGATGACTGTTGTGGTGTTATTTTTGGGCAGAATAAGGGGAACACATCTTAAAGTAACACAATACCAGTACTTTTCTGGGATTGTGTTGACCCACTATAAGTTATACAAAACCACAGCATCCTGTTGAAACTGCTGTGTATAAAAACCTGGGTTGAAATGACATCATTTCTTAAACTATAAACACAAACTGGAGGGTTTTTTTTGTGTATTGTTTTTTTTTTTCAAATATAATCAAATATATTCAGTTAGGAAGATGTCTTAACAAAATACAGTTTACATGTGGATGCGTTGCAGATAATCTGTATTCAGGCATATTCTGTTCCTGACTTTTCTTATTTGTAACATTGATGAAAATATATTTATTTTGTTTAATGAACTCTACAAATCCCAAAAAGCAACACATAGGAGTTGTGTTCAGAGTATCCAAATGTCCAGCATAAGTGTATCTTTTTTTTTTAGTAATAATCATCTTCAACAAAAAATGGAAGTAATCTAGAATTTCAAAAATGTATGACAAATTTAATACAAATTTAATATCAAAATACAATCATTCATATATGCTATATGTTATGTATTGAGAATACAGTCACAGAAAAAAATATTAGACCATCAAAAGTCATCAAAAACAATGGTTATGCAATCCAGTACTAACTCCTGTGTGTATCATGTGACTAAAACAGACAGAAAAGAAAACATGGAATGCCTAAAAGCACTGTTTTTGTCAGTACAATGCCATAGATATAGATGTAAGAACTGAAGTGATTTTGTTATTATCAAGAAAACATGGAAGATGGATAGATATCAGCTCTGAAATTAAACTACTATGAGCTATTTTTGTTGTTATCATTATATTTGTCCAAACAAATGTACCTTTAGTTGTACCAGGCATTTAAAAAAAAAAGAAATTGAAGAAAATGATGATAATAATAATAATAATAATAATAATAATAATAATAATAATAATAATAATAATAATAATAATAATAATAATAATAATAATTCTTTCTGTGACTGTACATGAATTGTGAAGTTGCCTAACACTGTCATTGTGAGAGCTTCATATCCACACATACTGTTCTCTTACCTGGCATCCTAACAGCAGGCTTTTACGCATGTTGGCCACTCTGATCATGAGACATGGTCGCCCCTCATGGTTTGACACCACAGCATGTTGACTGAACTTCACTGTCTCTCCTCTCTTCTTAGGACGAGCGACCTGCCAGAGACCGAATAATTATATTATAGCTTTTTGAAACACGACTAAGACTTTTGTTCTCAGATATATGATACATACAAATGTCTTGATGATGTTTGCGTACCTGAAGTTCAACACAACAGCACATTGTAGCTTAAATTTCCCACATAAAGGAAGGTGGAGTACAGTCTACATGAGGGGTCAGAACATCTGCACAATAATCCACTTCTGTGTAAAGTGTGTCTTGTCACTCAGCCCTGACTAGAAAGTTATTATCCAGTGGCCCAGTGACATCAGTGTCCACCCCCTACACTCACACTGCTGCTTTTTTCACCTTTTTTCATTGTTACCTTTGCAAGGAAGGTGCCAGTGATGAAGATCTCCATCACCATGGTGATCACCAGCTGAAAGATCAGCAGTACTATGGCGACAGGACACTCCTCAGTGATGCACCGGAAACCGTAGCCAATGGTGGTCTGAGACTCAAGAGAGAAGAGGAAGGCTCCTGTCAGTGTCTTCACTTCCATCACACATGGTGTGTGATTGGAGGGGGGGTCAAACTCTGGAGGAAAAATGGGGAGAACACACGATCACGCACTTAGCACGAACAAATTACAGGTTGAACTGTTTATTCCCTGATGCAGTGTTCAAAGACCCTCACAATGTAAATAAGTAAATAATATTTGAGTTTAATTGTAATTCTATTTTTACATAAATATTTATATTAAAACCAAACATCTTATTTTTCTCTTAATGTTTCTTTTTTTAATTTAATTTTTCACTCATTTGTGTTTTCTTTTTTTTTTTTTAACCTTTCTTTTTCACACTTGCTTGTATGTGGCTGTGAAATTTCCCCATGGTGGGATAAATAGTCTTATCTTATCTTATCTTATCTTATCTTATCTTATCTTATCTTATCTTATCTTATCTTATCTTATCTTATCTTATCTTATTTTTATCTTATCTTATCTTAACACATCTTTTCTTATCTTAGATTATCTTATATTACCTTATGTTATTTTTATCTTATCTTAACTCATCTTATCTTATATTACCTTATCTTATTTTTATCTTATCTTAACTCATCTTATCTTATATTACCTTATCTTATCTTATCTTATCTTATCTTATCTTATCTTATCTTATCTTATCTTATCTTATCTTATCTTATCTTATCTTATCTTATCTCAGTCAACTGTTTATAACCTTATTTTGTCTGATTCACAGAAGGTACTTGCGTATGTTGATGTCTCTGATAACATATTGGAGATAGTCTTATCTGAATTTCAGGACAGGACTACACTTCAAATCGCTCCAGCTTCTGTCATATTCCTACAAATACCTCCCTGCCTTCCCTTCTCTCCTCTTTGCTTCCATGTCTGAACCTATAGACCGCTGTATTCAGGCCGTGTTTGTTTTCCAATCTTGCACCACTTACCTCTGAATCACCTCAATGGGGGACCACTTTAGACCAGAGGGTGAAGATGGGGAAGAACTAGGGGTGAAACTCACATATTTTTGGATTCTAATACAGGTGTACGATGATCTTTTGTGTTATTCCTCAAATAATATGACTTTAAGGCAAATAGAAGGCTTGTACTGGCAGACCGTTCTATAATATCTAGCCTCCAAAATTTAATCAATTCTGCCCACTTACATGGGCTACAATTACTTTACATTATTTAGGCCCATTTACTTTCCTAAAGTGAGATCAAGTTTTTTTTACAACCAAATTTTCATATTTGTTTTTGAAACTGCCCACCAATTTGTTAGATTTGGACTTGCTCTGTCAATGATGAAGCCAATTTAAGCAGCCAGAATCACTTTAGGAAGGCTTCTATAGATCAATTTATAGTTAAACTAATAAAACAACTCTTACACATGTTATGGAGTAATGCCTAATTGATATATATATATATTTTTTTTAAATTTCACACTGACTGAATAGGGCTAAGATGCCCAGACCAAAGCCATCCAGGGGTGGAGGAAGGCCTCCTGGGGAGTATCCAAAACTCACAGATGAAGAGAAGAAGGCATGTTATGTTTGATTTTTGACAGAAATTAAATAGTTAAATCTAGTCGTGCATAGGCGAAATTTCATGTTTTTTTGTTTCAACCTTGTGTCACTAAAGGCTCAGTGATTTAAAAACCACAAAAGATGTTGCATAAATGATTTCCGATTCAGATTCCTGAGAAAATTTGACCCTAAACTGATATATTTTCAGTTCATAACCAAGAACTTGAATTTTTGCCCTTAATGTCACCAAAATGCAACTCAAACCTTGACCCTTGTCATTAGCGTTTCATCTTCCATCCATCCTTACCTAACAGATCTCCATGTACCATCGCTACCAGGTACCAAAGCACCCCAAAAACGAACCAGGTCCCAGCAAAGGTAGCAGAGAACAGAAAGAACTTGTAACGCCACTGCATGTCCAGAAAAGTGGTCCAGAGGTCGCGCAGGTACAACGCCCCTCGTCCGCTCACATGCTCAATGCGTACATTGCTTCGTCCATCTTTGGAGAGGACGCGGCGCCTCCTTCGCAGAGCGCTGGCCCCTCCGGCTCCTGTGTCTGCATTTCCTGTACCTCCGGTGCTCCCAGGAGAACCCAACAGGGGCTTGGTGACGTCGGTCTGGGTCTGGGAATGGCACACTTTCTGTGGTGAGGAGCCTTCAGAGGACGGGGGAGTGGCTGAAGTCATAGCTGGTGCTGTGATGGACTGGAAGGAGGAGAAGAAGAAAGATGAAGAGGTAAGAAAAGGAGGAGAATATGTGAGACTGGAAGAAAAGATGCAAGAGGAGAAAATAAAGAACTTGTGAGAACCATGTGAATATAAAAAATAGGACGTATGTTCCTGTATCTCACCAGCATGTTCTATCAAGAATCAATAACAAGTTGAATTTGTGAGGTTGTCAGGTTCAAGTTCAAGTTTATTTGTCATACATGTATGTGTTCAGGGTACAAGTACCATGGCAATGAAACACAGTGTGTCCTGGCTCTCTCTCTGCCCAATATCAAAAAATAAATAACAAAAACAAAGAAGCAACACTAAGACCAGCGAGAGAGGGGCTCGTAGCGTGTCACCATCAGTCAGCGCCATCTTGTTTTCAACATAAGTTTTGCCGCTATGTCAGAGTCCTGTGGTCTGGATGCAGGAGATCAGTCTCCCAACACAAGTGGGTGGTACTTTCACTGGAGGAGAACTCAACTAATTCAATGAAAGCCCATATATGACTTCTATCAGTGCTCAATAGGAACTATACTGATATCTGTAACCATTTACATGTTATAAACCATCAAAATATGGACCATTATCAATAAAGGCAAGTCTTTAACCCTTTCATGCACAGTGGTCACTACAGTGGACAGCTGTTCAAAGGTGTTCTCTTATAGATTTATGGGTTTTGTTGTTTCAGTTCCATATCAGCCAACACAGTGGACACTTATGCACCATCCCATACACTGACATTCAGACCATTACTGTAAATTTGCTATTCCAAATGAACCTGATCTGCAGTAACATGTTTGACTGTAAAAAAAAAAAAAAAAAAAAAAAATTGCTAATTGTTATTAAACTGTAATTAACAGTTTTGTTTTTGTTTTTTTGTTTTTTTAAATAGAAAGGGGATTTTTTTTTTTTTTTTTTTTTGCATATTATCTCCATGCAGGTATTGTTAAAATGTGAGAAAACATCAGATTAGCAGCATTAAAAATGTTTTTATCTCTCTATAGTTTTCACACAGTATATCAGTAAATACATGTTTCTTTGCTTCTAAAATTAAACGTATGATTTTGTAACTCCGTGAAAATAGGTTCATAGAAAAAACTCAGTCACATTGGTTTTTTTTTCATGCCTACAGAGGAATAAAAACACAGGAAAAAAAAAAAATCTTGATTAAGGTTCTCATAATTCATGCATGAAAGGGTTAATGTAATTCAATTCTGAAATTCAACAAAAATCAAAATTTCTCAAAACTGTGAGCAAACTTTGTAGATATTCTCCCAAAGGAGCTACATAAAAAACTGAAATGAATCCAACAAGTAGTTTCAGAGAAGAAGATTGTTGAAATCTTGACATTAGTGACCTTGAGTTAGACCCTTCAAGGTCACTCAAGGTCAAAGGTCATGGACCCAAATGAATGTCCATTTATGACTTCCTACCACTGCTCAATAGTAACTGTATTGATATCTCTAACCATTTCCATGTTAGCCATTGTGAGTAAAGGCAAATGTTTAATATTTCAAAAATTTAAAATGCTCAAAACTGTGAACAACCTTTGTAGACATGGTCCGGAAGCTACATAAATAATTACCTCCACCAAGGAACGGTGGAAGTCATGTTTTCATCTAGGTTTGTCTGTCTGTTAGCAAGATAACTCAAAAAGTTATGGAAGGATTTCGATGAAATTTTCAGGAAAAGTTGATACTGGCACAAGGAACAAATGATTAAAATTTGGTGGTGATTGGGGGGGGGGGGGGGGGGGGGGGCGCTGATCTGCCGGTGTGGGCGGGTGTCTGCGCTCTCCGCGTGCTTTTCTAGTTTTAAAATGAATCCGACCAGTAGTTTTGTCAGAGGCGATGATTGAAGAAGTTGCAAACAAAGACGATGAGGAACATAACACCTTCACAACACCTCCTGGCCTATCAGCTGCTGAGGTAAAAACGACAGAGTGGAACATTTAGGAGGACAGGGAGATGACCAGGAAAGGACAGAAGACAAGGAAAGAAAAAGGGGATTAAAAGCATGACACACTAGGCACATATTTGAGCTGGACAGTGCTCAGGCTGTCCATGGTGGTCCTTTAAGACCCTTTTCTCTCTTCTATTCAAGCAGCTGGCCTTGTCAAAATAAAAGCCCCCTTTCAGCATGAAGGCACAGCTGCTCCTTCACATTAAAAGTGTGATAGTTCTGGCTCATTCACGTGTCGACTACTGAGACAGCCGCTGAATGAGAATGAGGAGAATCCAGTGTTTGTTACTCAACTGAAATCAACTGAACAGAGACAGAGAAAAGACGTCTTTACATTGGAATCCAAAGGTTTTTTTTTCCCTGCTGGCAGATTAGCCTTTCATTTAGACACATGCTGTTTTCACTGCTTCTTACATTTGAAGAACATGTAACAAGTACACATTATTCAGATCGTGACACTAGCTTGTTTGAACTTAATGGCATATAAGAAGGTGCAGCAAACGGAAACTATCTTCCAAAATCTGGTGGTAGCAGAGCAGTAGAGGGTGGGAGTGGTCATGTGACTAAATACAGACGAACATTTTTAGAGAGTGTTTCTGTGACAACATATGCAGTATAGAAAAAACAGATAGTTGGAGCCACTGTGACGCAACAATGGTTTGTGAACTGTTTCTTGAAGTCAACAGTTCAATTCAATTTGACTCAATTCAGTTTAATTCAATTCAGTTTCTTTAAATTCCCAAGGCCCAGTTAAAAAGGCACAGAGTCATTACCACTGAAATATCATTGCTTTTTCTCATTTGAGTACAGCATTGAGGTCTTCATAAAAAATGTTCAACTTCTTCATCTGTGTAGTCAGTACATGGAGCAGAGACTTCAGCAATATCCATGTCAACAGGTTTTGCTTCAAGTTTATGCATGATAATTCTGTCATTTATAGACCAGTAACCCAAAGGGGATTTTGCATATTTACAATGAAGTACAACTGGAAACCCATGTTCATTCAAAGGTGCAATAACTTGTTTTTACCCTCCAGTACTCTTCTTATTATTATTGTTATTATTACTTTTTTTCTGATCGGTACTCTATTTTACAAGTGTGTATTTGTGTTTGTCTGTGCAATAACTGTTTTTATATGTTTTAGCTGTGTTTATGTTTTGTTTCTGTTTTTATGCATGTCTTTTTCTAACTTCGTGACTCAGGGAAACGCACAAGAATTCCAATGTACCTATACTGCGATGTATCTGTGCAAATGGCAAATAACGTCTATTCTATTCTATTCTATTGTATTCTATTCTATTCTATTCTGTTTTTCTCCAACGGAGTATATACTGTTCGAGTACCTTACTCCGTCGTGAACGTGAAAACACCGTCATCTTCTACAACATTGATTCACCATGGGGTTTGATAAATGACAGTGGATGGAGATACTTGGTTTGTGTTCAATTAACCCATAAAGACCCAAAGAGCCACCACTGACTAACACCATCTACTGATCTAAACTGTTTAACACCTGTTGATCCACTCATCCTATCAATACATGTGAATAATTTGTATAAAATGCAGTTTGTCAGCTTTAAATCATAATCACATATGACTCATTTGGATTATTTCAGAGGCTCTGTAGTGAACGAGCAAACACTGTCATCTTCTACAACACTGATTCACCAGTAAAACCCATGGAGTTGGATCAATGACAGTGGTGGGTTTGACATTCAGTTATATATCTTTCCTGAAAAAGTCACTTTTTCTTCAGTTTTTTTTCTGTTTTTGATATAATAACCTTTCAATTTACTCTAAGGTTTCATGAACATCTACATGATCAGTGAATTAAATATAGAAAAATACATGATTTACATTGAAAAATGCTAAATACAGAGGATAATATTATCAGAAATGGTAATAAATCACTTAAAAATGGTTAAATATAGGGAAAAATTAATTTAGGAACTGAGAGCAGCACTGGGCCTTTATGGGTTAATGATATATTGCACTAAAAAAAGTCCCTTTTTCTTCATTTTTCTCTGTTTTTGATAGAAAAACCCTCAACTTTAATCTGAGCTATTATGAATATCTACATGATCAATAAATTAAATGTAGGAAAATACCTGATTTTCATTTAAGAATACAAAAAACAGAGCATAATATTAGACAAAATGTTGATTAATCACTTAAAAATAGAGAAAAATTCATTTTGGAAGCGCCGCAAAAGTACCACAGGGGTCTTTGTGGGTTAAGTGATTCGTCATATCCACCTTGAAGTGCAACTTTTCCAGTCAGTCCACATCTCCCAGTCCAGGAGAGCTGGGGCCTTTACTCTACAGGAAGGTTTTCACAGGTTCCAGACCAGCAGTAAAGCGTTTCAGGACCTCCCCTCTGGACAGCCACCGGACTTTGTTCTACAGCAGGAGATCCAAATATGCACTGTCGACTTCATCCGACAATGAACAGAACTGTTGGTGGTTTGCTGTTACCCTTTGCCATTATTTTCTTTATTATCTGAAGAACAGGGTTCATCACTTCCATACATTTGGGGGAAATGTTTGAGCGCACACTGGTTCTTAGTACAAGATGAAGCGAAACGTCAGCAACTTTCGATCCAGTGTCTTTTGGAGTAAATTCACAAAGCCCTTCTGTGTTTGTCTCACACTGGACACCCCATCAGTAGCCACTGTAGCTATAACCCCCCCCCCCAAAAAAAAAAAAAAATCTGCAAGGGGGGGCATTATAGCGCTCCATAGGTAACACCCACCTTGATATTAATACTAACACCCCCCCATTTCAGTCTCCGCGCCCCCCCCCCCCAGCTTTCTTGGTCCAAACACCCCAGACGATGTCCGTTGACAAACACTGGTTTAGAACTATAGTTTTAAATGTTTGATGTAACATCTACATGACAGACTGTAGACTATGCAGGTCGTCTGTTAGGCTTACAGTTTATGAATATATTTTATTTAACTGCAACCAAATAGACTATATATAAGCAAGTTCATATGGTTTCATAAAACTTAAAAATCAGTTCAAGTCTAAGATACCATCTTTGATATGTGGGGCATTGGAATTTTAAACTCTGCATGTTTTAGGGCGAAGACACACCAACCTGACTGCCAATTGTTGCCAGAAAAGGTAGCCCAACTGATCAGAAAACATGTCTCCCAACATGGTCAAAAAAGTGTGAAGAACACACCAAATCGACTACCGACTTCAGTGTACGTTCTGTGTAGAACAAATGTAGGTTTTGGTTCTTCTGCTCTAATGGGTCAAAACACAGTAATGTCCCATCAGAGAACAAACTTTAATTGATTGCCATTCCAACATTTATTTAAATATAAAGTAGCTCCTTGTTTTGAATAATCCTTTATGGTCCAACAAAAGCAAAAATGAATTTAAAAGTAAAAATGTGGGTCATTTAGCAACACTAATCTGTCAAACTGTCTCTAAAATGTCCCATCAGAAAGATTTCGAACACCATGTTTTGACCCTAAAGAACTGGCACATGCAAAGCAGGGGACCGGGGGGGCTTGAGCCTCTGCCGCTTTGATCCTCTGCCTACAAGTGCCCTTTTTACTCTTTTTTTTTTTTTTTGCCCAAAAAACTGCATGACTAAAATTTTTGTGACTGAAATTTTGATCAATGATAACACTGAGTTACAAAAAAAATGTTTTTGCAAGTTGTCTAGGTTTTTTCAACTGAATTAGGACCATTTTGCACCGCTTAATCCAAAAATGACATCTGTTTTACTCAATCAGGTCAGGTTTTTTTGCTAATTTGATTTTGAAAAATCTGATCTTCTCACAAAATTGATTACATTTTTGTGACTTTATATTGATTTTTTATATAGTTCTCACCCAAAATAGGTTTTAAGAGAAAAAAAATCATTTTCTAACAGGATTCCTGTTAGGTACAATGGTGTATTCACCGCAGATGTAGCAGAATACGTCAGGCTTATTTTTGCAAGATCTTCTAGTCGAAGCCATTTCATTCACCTGTAATATTAAAAAAAGCATTTATCATAAATTGGCCAAAGTAAAATCTTCAGAACTCGTTTATTGCAAGAAATATGAAAGAATTTTGTATCATATGATGTGAAAATGCCCATAAATGTAAGCAAAAATGTTAAAAAGCCAATATGTAGCATAGTTCAGAAAATTGACCTGACTGAGCAAAATTAATGTGATTTTTAGATTCAGCACACCAAAATTATTCTAAATCAGCTCAAAAAACTTAAACAATAAATTTGTTGCTGACCAGTGTAATAAATGTTAAGAGTGGTTTAAT